>NW_015115716.1:5650-15541 GCF_001443285.1 Poecilia latipinna
ATCACCATTCTTCTTCAACCTGGTTCATCAGCGTTCTTTCTCACCACAACCACCCACAAATCATGACACTAAAAAGTGATTTGGAGCAGTTTTAACAACAGTCTCTGATGTTGCTGGAAAATTTTGGAGACTAGTAAACACATGTTCTTGCTCTCAATGAACAGTGGGGGCTGCAGCGGCCCCCTCCTTCTTCCCACAGGTCTCACAGATGTCCTTGCTCAGCAATCCCTTCCCAGCTGGACGCAGATCAAGTCCGTTTGTATCCAGCCTGCTAATAAACGAAACCACCACTGGCTGACCTTACAGTCAAAGTAGTAAATATGAAAGGGTTTTTGTCTGACATAAATCCCTACTATTAAGTCCATTCTGTCAATTCAAACTTTTAATGTTAATTGTACACAAGGGACAAGAGACTTTTTTTAAATAATTTTATGCTGGTTTTATATTACCATACTACTGTTAGTTTCATTTCAGAAATATTAGTTCTAACATGAGTACACCAATTTATTTACAATCTACTTTGCACATTTAGTTTGATTCTATGTTTAATGTCTGTTTTTGCACATCGACCAGTAGCTACTCAAGTACTTCCACATTTCAAAAGTAGTTTGTAATCAGACAGATAAAAAATATAAAGTTATTGTATTTTAAAGGCTAAAATAAAACATAGCCAATAAGCCAGTATAAACATAACATATATGTGTGGAAGAATGGCAGAAAGACTGAGTCTGAAAGTCCAGACACAATCTATTAATGCTTGATTTAAGCTAATCCAATACATGTGGCTAATGAGGCAATATGTTATTCTAGCATTATTAAACATATACTAATATTCTAGACATATGTGCTAAATGTGAGGACAAAGGCACTTTGATTCACTTCTTATGAGAATATTCAGAGATCGAAAGTTTGGAAGGACATTTTGGATATAAAACTTTATTCCAAGGTATTTTACTTTCCAGTGTTGGATTATGAACAAGGGACCCCTCCTGTTTCCATTGTGTGTTGTGAGAAGAATCAATTCACTTCAGTTTATTTATATTGCACCAATTCGTAACACGCCGTATCAAGGCGCTATACCAAAAATAAAGTAATTTTAATCCAATCATACATGCATTATCCCAGTAATCCAACAGTCACAGCAGTACAAAGTGCATGTACTTTGACTACTGTGACGGTGGCCTACTAGGTAGGAGTTGTCGGTTCAAATCCCTGCTTCATATGTCTCAGTTTTTGGGCACAACTGCCTGCTGAAAGGACCCAGGTCAGCTGTGGCTGAAATGTAATTTACCACCATCAGTGTGTGACTCAGTCTATGAATGGGTAAATCACTGAATGTTGTTTCCTCTGGACTTGATATACACTATACAAGAAAAGGTATTTTACTATTAAGCTCACCTCTGGAACTTCCTCATTCTGTGAGGTCAAATAGGACACAAAGTTGCTGAGTTTGAGTTCTTTGAGGACTTCCTGGAAAACCATCTTCGCTGGTTAATCCGCTACGTCTTGGGAATATTCTTCATCTATCATCCTTGACACCTCCCTTCCTGTTTTGCTCTGCAGAACCAATAGGTTACTCAAGCAAATGTAAGCGAGGAAATATAACTAGTCACTATCCACCTCTCAGGGCAATGCCTTGTTTTAGAAAATTTGACAAATAATCATTTAAAATAATTGCATTTTAAATTCTAAACAAAATATTAATGATTTTAATTATTTCCATTATGTGCCTGGAATCTGTCTTAACTTCTCTGAATGACATGTAGTCTTCAGAGAAATTACAGAGGAACCATGGGTATTCAATAAGTTACCATGGTAACAAGGTGTTTGCATACACTACCTTAACTCAGGCGAGACATTATTTATTTGCTGAAAGCATCTTTACTTACTTTCTAGACTTGAGTCTTACAAGTGAAAATCTAAATCGATAGTCACACTGCCAAAACTGGAACAAATCCAACAATATTTTCCCATACTTTACCTCTATTTGATCTTTTTATGACCTGGCTGTAGTCACAAATCAGATTTTCTCAAATCAGGCAGGGAAATTTCACATGTGCTCCTAAACTGGAAATGTTTCTGAACGGTCATGCCTCATTTCTTCTCACTCTTAAGTCATGATATATTTGATGTGACAGATTTAAGAGGCAGGAATTTATTCACACAACACCCCAAACAGCCCTACTTACATGTGCTTCAAGGTAGCAAATATTTGAGCAGACATTATTGAGCTATCGTGACAAAAAAATAAAAATAATAATAATTACCTTCCACTTGCACAGCTTCAGAGGCAAGGCACACATGGTGACATCCTCATTTACTATCATACAACAAATAACATATTATTACGCTATTATTTACATCTTATTACTTTTGTAAGCTCAGTGGCTGAGTGTGATATGTCTTCTTCTGCACATGTGCATCACTTCACCACTTTTCTAGACCTTTCATGCTGGAACATGATTGAAGTCACATTACCACTATAATGTAAACAACCACACTAAGAAAGCATTAAGACCTGCATTGTGTGGACACAATCTCAGTTGTTGCTTTGATTTCCTATCTGTGATTTTTACTAAGGAGCAGCTCAGAAAATGTTTTGGAACAATATTTCTGAGATGGAGACTTTATGTTTTCAGATGGTAAAAGGAGGAAAAAGCTGGGAAAGTTAAGAAAAAAAAAATACAGGGTAGGATCCCTTCTAACAGTCTTGTTAGGCAGTTCCCACATAGTTATTGTTGAAGAGAACTTGTCTTTTCATCGTGCAGTCTATCACTCCACAGCTGCTTTTAATTCCCCAAAGAAGAGATCCTACATTGAATTAGAAAAATACTTTCCCTGTTCAGTAATGGAGTAACGTCTTTGGATAAAAGATTGATCACTGCCACTGCAGAATGATTTGCAAAAGGAAAAGTTGTAGCTCCAGAGAATACGTTTGTTGGAGATCATGTTGTATTGCAGTCTACACATGCTGTGTTGTTGTTTTTTTCTTTTTTCCCTTTCATCGTCCTCATCTGCTTCCTACACAGATACTTAAAATACAACAGCGAGGCCAACACACATGTACTTGATCACATGTGGACATATTTTCACAGTTTTTACTGATGGGCTCCTCTGAGACACTAACAAAGGTTTCACTATATAAGAAGCAGATTTCCCAAAGTTAGACGTTATGCAATTTGATATTATAAAACATAAGGCGTGACCATTACTTGGTAAACATGAGTTGAAATCATGACAGACGGCATCTTTTTTCAGCAGTGTAGTGACATATTATTATCAATTACTACGTATTAATGAATAAATATGATACACTTATGAATAAACTGTGGCAGGATGTTATTCCTACCACATGACATGTGATATGATGTGAATACATCCCTTGTAAAACTGCCACAGTGAATAGTTTGTGCATATTTCATTCATTCCGTCACTTTCTTCCAGTAGGAAAAACTCAGAGGAAGTGATCAATAACAGTTTATTGACCAGAGTTTCTGTTGAATCTGCACAGCAGTCCAGTATGGCAATAAATTTTGATATACAAATATTTAGTGAGAACTTGCTTAAAACAGACATGAGAAGATTTATTTACACTGAACATTACATGATATCTTATTGGAACTTCAGTGCTTTCCAGAGAAGATGCTGTCTGTGAAGTTATGGAGATCCTTTAATAAAACTTAGATATAAACTGGTAGCTCACAGCACGGGCTGAATCAATTAAGTCTGCTACTCATAGTTATGTTTTTTATGATTATTATTATTTTTATTACAGTGATTGAATAGACTTATGGAAATAAATAACTTATGGGAACAACATCACAAACACTTGGTTAAATGGACACAAATGGAGAGGGAAAAAAATGCCACAGTAAAAACAAAAGAAATTAGTTAACCTGAAAAAGACACCTGCAACACATAATGCTCAATATACACAGCTCTAAAAACATCCGTTTTTGTTTTTGGTCAAATCTAAGCTTCTGATTAAACTGGTAAGCTGAATACGTCACACATATATGGACATGGAAACTTGGATTGGACAAAATGTACAGCTTCCCAAGTACTGTGATTGCTGATGCAGTGGTGGGCTCCTCAATGTCTGAAGAGAGAGAAGAAGAATGAAAACAATGGCATTATTACACGTGTTCAGTTGTATATGTTTGACTGTATGCAAAATCATGCAGTATTTGATGAATACTTACATCACTGTGGTTCCATCTCTATATCCTGTTGGTTGATGCTTTAATCAGAGAGTTGACACGTTAGTATCACTTTTGCATTTGTGAGAAAAAAGCATGACTTTTGTTTTGACTTTTTGCATGTCCTTACTTTAAGTTTGTGTCTAATCTTGATCCATGATGGCAGTACATTTTCTGTTTCGGAAAGAAAAGATTTCATGTTATGAGACAAATATGCATAATTAGAGAAAACTAAAAACAAGAACAAGAAACACAAATCATTTTATTGAATTTCAATTTCATTAAATATCCTAAGGGCGAAAAAGTGAAGCAGTGAATAGTCAGAATATTACTGGAACAGAACATAGTTGCAGCGAGATGACTGTGGTTATTTATACATTATTTCCACTGTTTTAAAATCACCACAGATTCCACCACTTCCATCCAAGTGACTTTTTTCTAGGTTTTTTGTCCAGATCTATCAATTTCACAGCAGATGAACATCTCATTCAGACAAATTTGTGGAACGAGGTGGTTTTGTGTTTTTTTTTTTTTTTTTCTTCCCCCTGTCGTGCAATTACTAGGCAGTAGATGCCATGAGGTAAGAAGCAAATTATTTTAAAGAGAATCACAGTCAAGATAAATATGTCTTTTGGAGTCAAACATAAGCTGGACAAAGTCAGAGCAGGAAAACTACATTGTAGTAAGGATGGATCAGAATCTTTTACTGTTTTTCTCAGTTGCATTGGTGCATTTCTCAAATCATTTTGAACATTTGGAAACAGTAAGTGCATTTCTCAGAACAATTTGTACAAACAGCAAAACAGCCTGGACTACCTGCAAAATCCAGTGTCTTTCTCAAAATCCTTAAATTAAATGTCTTTATCAATGAACATGTCAGTGCTTCACAATGTCAAGTCCTTGTTTCATTGAGTTTGGGCTAATCAAATGGATTAGTCATGTTAAGTCATGAGGCGGGCCGGATCCGGTATTGTTCAGGGGGCCGGACCAAATGAGGAGGCGGGCTGGATCCGGCCCGTGGGCCGTAGTTTGGGGACCCCTGACTTATACAATGAAATTATGCTTAAATGTTGTGAAGATTGAGTCTGTTCAACAGAGACCAGTATAATACATTTTGATCAACATGACAAAAGCAATTTAAAATGTAGGAAAAAGCAGATGATCATACATAATCACTTGCATGTTGCACAAACGCATTTGCAACTTGTTAAAAGGAACATAAAATTGCTTTTTTGATGTGTACAAGTGACAAATTGAAGACTGAGCAAGTAGTTTTGAGAATTTCAATTCTGTTCTGAGAAATGCACCAAAGCAACTGAGAAAAACTGTTCTTCTGTTTGTATCCCCATTCACTTGTAAGTGAGTCCTTGGAAAGCCCAGGAGTAACAATCTTATCAGGTTTGATGAGATTTAAATAAATAACTTTATGTTATATAGCATCTAGTATTTTGGGCATCTAGGCTGCATACAGAATATGTTGAGCCAATTACAGAGCAACTATTTGAAAAAACAGGAGGAGAAAACGCAGGCTAGAGATAATTTATCTTCCAACGTGATAGAGACCCGAAGCACTCAGTCAAAAAAGCAGAAGAGTCTGTGAATCTACTTGAGTGGTGCAGCCAGAACCCAGACTTCAATCCAAATAACTGTTTCTGAGAACACCTAAAAACAACAATTTACTTTCACTTCCCATCCAAACTGACTGAGCTTTATGGGATCTGCTCAGAAAAAGGGTAGAAATTTCTCAAACCAGTGTGCCGAGCTTGTAAAGACACAGCCAAGAAGACTTAAGCTGATTGCTGCCCAAGGCCCAAAACAAAACAAAAAACAATGTTAGGTCAAGAGTGTGAGTACATGTGAGAAACACTGGACTAACAAGCTTTTGGCAGTTATAAAAAAAAAAGAAAAAAAATCTTGTCAAATCATTACAGGGTACTTGATTAAAATACTTGAATCATTTTTAAAATAAGCAACAAAATATTTACAAAGGTAAGGGGTGTGAAAATTTTCTGGTGGCATTACATGGATTACAATGATGCCAAAAAGATAAACAGAATTAACAACAACATCACGTGGAAACTTACTTAATCCCACAAGGTTCAGTTTGTTTAAACACCAAAAGTTAGGCTATTATTGTTACCCAGGACCAGATTTTTCTTACATGTGGAAGACTGACCAAGATTACTTGAATATGTAATTTGACATCTCAAAAATGACTTTTAATTGTGCTCACTGAACCACACGTCCCCACAAAGACACGCTGGCAGCAGTGGTTTGAAAAATAACTCTGTTGTTTACAACTGTGGCTACTTCCTGCGCAGTTTAGCTACCCTGCTGTACAATAGCCAAGCATTCTCACTGCAAACACAGATGAGTTTGATCAGTGTGCAAGCACTCAATGCTTAGGCACAGCTTGTATGACAACGTATCTTAGCCACATGCGGCAGGAATAAACACTAAAGAGAGATTCTGAAGGCAAACAAAAGACTTTAAGAGCACACAACTTCAAACCTAAGAATAGTCTTCCACATGTGAGGAATTATCCACTTTAAGAGGAACTTTTGTTGTTCCACTTTTTGTGCATTTACTGTAATAACATTTGACCAAAGGAACAGATAATTTGAAAAACTTGTGAACCTTTCAAGGTCATAGATTTAAGGTGAGCAAGATTGTGCCACACCATTTCTTTGACAGACATCAAACTTTTTATGGTTTGATACAGGGTCGATTTGAATAAGAACACGTTGTTATGTACGTATGTATGTGATTTGTACATTTGTGCTGGAGTAGTGGAGGGTACCCCAGTCATTTTTGTGTTAAAGGGGGAGGAGACGTTTCAATTTTTTATTTTTTTTTTTCTGGAAACACTTCAACTGAGAGCATGAGTCATATCTGCAAATATGTCCACAAGTTAAGTAATTTGGAATATCTATCCATCCATGGACAAATATAAAGCAAAGTTAATATACTATATATGTATCAATCCATACTATCCATCTATGAAGTTCAAATAAAAAGTCTTCTAGAGACAAAACAGCACTTTTTAAAAACAGGAGGGTCAATCTTTGAAAATTTATTTCAAAACAACAAATCAACAGTGAATAGTCTCTTGTACCTAAACTAGTAAATTCGCAATATAACATCACATTATATGATTATTTCTGCAATTAAATTATGTTTTCTGCTGGCTGTGTCTCAATCTGAAGAATTTAATCATCAAAATAAACCACGCTCTGTTGTCCAGGGGTCATCTGTGGCTTCATGTAGATATCTGTGTTGGTCTAATGCCACGAAGGGTTTCGAATATTCAACCAATGCAAGCAGACTTTCAAATATTGATCTAACAAGCATTCACAGTTGTCCATTGGCTACGGCGCATTGCATTTGAGAACAAATTTCCACAGTTAACTGTAACTTGAAACCTCTTGGTTAGGGACTGCATCTGTCTTTTGACTTCCACATTTTTTGAACACCAATTACAGCTCATTAGATTGACTGAAAAACACAAACATAATTTGATCAGGCCTTGTTCTTTCGAATCCAATACAATGTCTTGCATGTTTATAACTTTTGCAACTGTCTCTAACTACCTAAATTCAACCCATATAAATTGTTCTAGCTTCAAGTACAACTAGAAGCTAGAACATTGTCTAACCTAAATTAAAAGCTTGTGATCAGTGAATTCTGCTTTCCTCACTGCCAAGAACAAGCATACTTGATGAATTAATAAACCAATAACTAATTAAATGCTAAATTTGCAAAAGGTGTTATTACATATATTGAGAAATAACAGGAGTCAAACGTTACATTTGATTTGTGGTGTACAAGCTGTAGGATTAAGAAAACCCTTTTAAGTCATTCAGTCCTAAAATATTTACTTTGCGCATTTACTAGAGTAAATAAGTGTAATGTACATGCAGAAAAACAATAGAGCCTCGTAATAATCACAATTTAAACACTACTATTATGTGCCTATTGCTCACTCCTCTATGGTATGCCATGCCACTTGAAGGAATCCGTTTGAACAATTGATACTTCCCAGAAGAGAAATGAGTCCCGCATGCTTTCTCGTGCTGTCTGCTCTGCGTACCTGCAGTTTAGGGTTCAGCCAATGAGTCAATCAAATCATGGCTGAAAGAGAATGTTCCTATCCCTTTTCTCACTGGAGAATCGTCCTGTTAGTATTCAGTAATATTTGTCAGCATAGCGGAAATTCCTTCCCACAAATAGTGGTTAACGTTGCTAATCCTTTTAGACAGGAAAAACAAAATCAAATCCATTAAGCATAATCGAAACTGTTTCAAAAAGAGAGCATGCCAAACCATATCAGTGAGAGCATGAACACATTTGTTTCAGCAGCGAGGGAAGGAACTCAAGTCAAAAAAATCTCAAGAGTGCACTGATAAATGCCTGAGATGATGATGGCAGAGCTATTTACCTCTTTTTATTTCAACATACCACAAGACTCTGCTGGACTGTTATAAACTCTACAAATGAGGGGGGAAAGGAATTCAAAATTATATCTATTTGTCAACCCCTATAAAGCTTGAAAGGAGGACTGAAGTATTTTTATTTGAGCAGTTCTATTTTATCTCAATCCACTGTTTTGTTCTGTTTCCTTTAGCTTGTAAAGAACCACAGGAGTCCTGGTAGGTATTTCTGTCAATATCCTGACATCGTTTTATCCCATAATGGGGTATTTGCAATTAACACAATAGGGCTGTTGTGAGAATACTCAAAAACAGCCACAAATTCCCAAAAATATAACCCATCACTGCTAAAATTAAACGTGTGTCAACAAGCATTATTGTCTGGGTCAAGACAGCAAAATTACAGCAAGAAGTGAGAGGGAGAAAGTATTTTAAAAATTTCAGTAGGGGCAGATGCTGACCTAACAGAGGAAAAGCAGGTAACATGCTGATACTATAGATGAAATGCATTGTTACAACCACCAAGTTACGACTCGGGTGCATGCTTTTTTAGATCACAGCATGCTGTAATATGGACGCATCCTTTTTTTGTACACACAAAGCTCAAAGCACACGGTTATAGTGTAAAGATCAAACAGGATTGATAGGTTGATAGGTTTTGGTTTTTCAAAATACCTTTGGGATTTCTGGGGTGTAGTATTATCCCGTTTTTCCATCATCACCTTCAGGAAGATTGTTCTCTGACTTTATTGAAAGGAGCATGACAGTTGTTGGGTGAGAAACCGAAATCGATGTTTGGTAATTCTCCCGAGGTAAGTACAGCGGTCAGATCCATGTGTGTGCTTATAAAGGACAGGCCGGTATCACAGAATGAGATTGATGTAAGCATCACTGTTGCTTACACACACATACTGTTTTCAGAAATTACAGAGACGTGAGAACATTATTCTCACCCACAACTTTCTTTGTTTTATACTTGTTGTCATGCTTAAATGTTTCAGATACTCAAACTACTTTTAGTTCCAAGCGAAGATAACCTGAGTAATAAGAAAAAGCACTTTTAGCAGGATGATGTAATTTGTTAACCCCTTAAATGCTATTTCTATTTCATTGTTGAATCATGAGGCAAGTGAGGCCTTGAAATCTGAGGATGTTGTTCTTTTTCCATTTGTGACTTTCTGGACGAGATTTGCAAGCAATCTTGGATTGACTTTAGGCCAGCCACACCAAAAAGGGTTTACTATTGTTCCATGTTTATATAT
>NW_015115716.1:20722-28506 GCF_001443285.1 Poecilia latipinna
TTTTTTGCATAAAGTCTTTTCTGTGGTTCACTGCAGTCTCGAAGCCTTAGAAATGTTTTATAACAATTTCTAGACTGACAAATGTCTAGAGACTTTGCTCGTCATTGGTTCTCAAATTAGTTTAGATCAGGAATGATGTGTTGCATTTTGAGATATTTTACCCTTCTTCATGCTGTCACGTGGCTTCTATTAATTTAATTTCTTTATTTAAGGTCTGACTGTAATCAGAGCTTGTTGTGACTAGTGATGCTGAACTCCAAAAAGTTGTTAATATCAGTTAATTAATGATTTAACAAAGGCAAAAAAAATAAAATAACACTAGCTGGTTTAATTAGTGGTTTCCCCCTTAGTAAATGAAACAACTATCTAAACAACCTTTTTTTAACTGAGGTTATCTGTCTCTGGCGCTTACATTTGTTTGTTTTTCTGTAACATGTAAGTAAAACAAAGCAAAAAACAAGGTCAATCTGCAAGGGGGCAAAAACTTTAGTCACTTTGAATCCATGCCAACCAAAACATGCAGCAAAATGCCTGTTGTACTCAAGAACTTTCCAGAACTAATCAAAGTTCTGACCCAGAATCCGGCCCTTAATGCCAATTACTTTCCTCCACTATGCCAGCGCTCTCCAATATACAATTATTTGGATCATAAGTAAACCAATGGTTTCTCTACATGATCACTGACATTTTATATGGTTAATAAACAGAAAAGAGCAGCTTTATCAGCAATTACACAAAATGACCGACTCGTCTTTTTGCTTTTTTTGGTTAGAATGTTTTAGTTTTTATGGAAGGAGATTCAGTCCTGTGTGAAGTCGTTCTTGTTGCTCCAAAGAAGCAAAATCATGTGTAGCTTCTCTAGGTTAACTGAATTTCATCAAAGCTTCAGTATGCAACTTTTATAAAGAATACGTTTTCTTACATGTTTGCTAAAACTGTCACCATGTCATGGCAGATTTGTTATGGGATAGATAATCTGTGAAGTCAGAAGTTTTATTATCAATCAATTCTTTTTAGCTATGAACATGTGGACGAAAGTCCAAATTGCATAAAAATCGATTTGGTTTATCTGCCTACATGTGGACAAGGCCTCAATATCATGTACTCACTGCTAAATGTGCAAATGGCGGTAAAATAACTTACCGTTAGAGGAAAACCATTTATCTGCTGTCATTGGTGGCTATGCTAAATACCCTGAGCATTCACAACCAGGAAAAAGAAACTGCAGCCTTAGCAGGGAGCAAAGGGACAGAGGGGGAGACAAAATCCATGTTTCTTTAAAAGTTCAAAACGACTGAGCGGTCGAGATTGTTTCTAATCAATTTTAGAGATGTAAAGAAGTAAAACTAGAAGGTGAATCACATATATCAAAACACAGAAATTGGGGTTCCTTTCACACACAAAAAAGTGAAAAAAACATGTTTAGCGGTTGTGATATAACCTCACATAATGTATATAAAAATGTAACATCATTTCAGTTTCACGTTTATGCTCATAATGAATCAAAAACAAACTTAATAATGCATCAATATCAATTTTCAGATTCATGTTCTGTCAAAAGAATCTGATGATGAGACCAATTATTTCTCGAGTTGGGACGCCAAAGGGTTAATCTCCAGGCTGGTCTTTTTAACAACTTGTACTGTATTGGGTCCTGAAACCCCAATAATAACCCCACTCTCCTTTTATGTCTGAAAGAATATCAAGAGCTGAGAAAGCAACACATTTGGAAACTAATGATAATGTTTCAACTCGTGCAAAGTATTAGGGAGAAGGAGCATAATTACACACATCTGCCTTTGGTGATTTCTTTTTTGCTCAAAACATGTTCAGTCAGCCTGCCCCCTGCTTTCTTATGAAAAATGAAGTACTGTAGGTCTGACTTTTATCCACAAAGTAAAACCACAGTAAGAGTAACCAAGCTGCCAATGGCTGTTTTGTATTATTATTATTATTATTATTTTTTTATTTTATTTTATTTTTTTACAATAGTAACGGAATGCACTGGCAAGCCTTAACATGTGAATTCTGAAGTTCACAAGAAACATGCTGATACCTTGTGGACGATGAGACAGTAGAGCGTAAGAATGAGCACCAGTCCCCCGCTGATGGACGCAACGATGAAGCCAAACTTGTACACATCCCTGACTGGTTTTTTCTGCGAAGCCTTCGCTGAGTTCCAATCATAACTGTCTGTGGAAATGTTCACAGGATGTGTGATCACAGCCTTCCCAGACATCTGCATTATTCATCACACAACATTCCAAAAGTTTGAGTTTCACACCTGTAAAATATTGAGCGGTTGACCCTGCGGGTAGCTCTGTCGAGGAGCCGAAGCTTTCTGAGTATTCCTGCTGGCATCTCCAGTCAACCGGTAAGTCACTGGTTGTCACCAGTTCCCAGTAAACAGTCAACACCTCTGAAACTCTCTGCAAAGCTTCCAACGGAGACCCTCGGTAGACCACCTCAAAGCTCTCTGGCTTATCCTGCAGCACATTACGAGAAACAAATCTTATTGTTTTTTTGTTTTTTTTTTCTTTCCAACAGAGCAGGAATGACCTTTCAGAGAGCTTGGACGGCTCTCGCAATATTTATTTAAATTTTTCTTCATTCAGAAGCACACATTCACCTCCACCTCTTCATTAATCTGAGGCACGCATCTCTGCGAATACATGTTGAGGATAAGCGCCCTCAGGGACTGAACATAGCCGTCATTTATTGAGCCCCGGCTGTACTTGAAATGGGTGGTTAGCAGCTCCAGTATCCAGGGTAAAGCAGCTTTCACAAAGCAACATTTGCTCTGCAAGGAAGGAAAAGAAAATCAGCAGATTCAGAGGAGTTCTTTTATTTTATTTTAATTTTTTCCAGTTCACCTTTTGTACAAAACAATCTGCTTTGGACAAATGTTGTCTTACCAGAGTTCTCTGTTCTATGAATGTGTAGGTTATTGAACACCCACTTCTCAACTGGTTGTCCATCTGTAGAAATAACAACGGGAGGATTTCAGCCAGAGATATTTGATCTGATCTGTTTGATGTTGCTTTAACACCTACCAGTTGCCTGACTATCAGCAGGTGTTCTCTAGTGATCGAGTGCCTGCATGGACCGGGTACCTCTGCCATTGACAGAGGGAAACTCAGGAACATAAGCACACACAGACACTTTACCTGCAACTGACAAAACTGAAGATTATCCTCAATCCAACTCAAATCCAGATCTTGCAAACCTAAGTTTAGTTTTGCTCAAGCACTCATTCTGAGCTTCTGTATTTGAAATACGCTTACATTTTAAATGATGAAATTGCTCAATAAAATCTTGTGCGGTCTGCCATTTTCCCTCACTTATTTTCCCACTCCCTCTCATTGACTTTCACTTGACTTGTAAATCATTTTACATGAAGAAAAAAACAATTAGAGAAAACTTCAGTAGAATTTCTACTGCTGCAACATTTTTCACAACTGGAGCGGGACCAGTTCTCGCCTTTCCACCCAAACAGCAGCACAGAGGAGAGGAGCTGCTCAGAGAAAGTCAAAATAAAAAAAGAACGTCTCCACTGCTGAAACTGTTAAACTGGGGTACGCAGCGGGATTAGATTTGGACAGTATTACCTGATGTTGGAGCCTGACCTTGAGAGAACTTAGAGATAAATCTGACTAATGGTCATATTTTTTCTTTATGCCACAGAAGGTTAGCTAGTGAGAGGAGCACTCTGTCTCTTCCTGTAGCTCCTGATGCCTGCTACCGCACACCTTTTGGAATCCGTAACAGTGAAATGGGCTCCAGATGGACTTAAGCTCTGGATAGACTGAAACATGGTGACAAGCATCATTCGTTCCACCTCAGAAAAAAAAAAAATCTGTACTCAGTTATACTCGGTTGCTTTTAAAAGTGACCATTCATGTAAATTGCTCAGATGTTGTTTTTCAACGGGATAATTATTCCACACCTCAACACAGATGTGAGAAAAGCACTGAAATGAGATGGGGTTCGCTTTATGTGCAACTTCTGACATTAATCAGGAAACAAAAGACTGTCTTTGAAAGCTGCAGAAATGAGAGGGATCGCTTTAATGTTTTTTTTTTTCTGTTCTGGATGTAATGAAGAGCTGCCTTCTGGATTGATTTCATGCTATGATACAAAAAGGCAGAAAGAAAGGGGAAAGCTTCATACTAACAAAGTTGTTGCTCTAAAACAATGGTAAAATAATTCACCTTGATATCTGAAGCAGACAAGTCAAAAGAACAATTCCCTTGTAACAGAACTGGCAATGTGAGCATAAATCCTGCCTTGCCCCACTATTATCTGAAGCCCAGTTAATGACTGATGACGATGCATAATCTAATTAATGTAATCTAATAGAACCATAAATGTGACTGGTGTGTGGCAAATGTGGTGGCACATGATGCAAATATAACTTTTATCACATGATTTGTTGTCTCCTTATGTATTAAAATTAATTTACGTCGGTTAACTGCACAATCAAGCGCCGATTATTTTAGACAGATTACAGAGCAGCAGACTTTTTTTTTTTTTTTCTTTTTTTTTTTTTTTTTAACCATATAACTATATAGTAAAAAGTTCTCACCTACCTTAGCTTTGCTCTGACTCACTGTTGACACAGGGATGGTCATCTGGTACGTGTTTGGCAATGGAAAACACCAAACTCCTCTGTCACACACATTGAAGCAGAGAGATCTTTCTCATATATCCACTTCCACTCCACAAAAAGGAATTTCTTCTTAAGTAAATCTGACACTTCTTCATGTGGCGCTGGTCTTCAAAGCTTTGCCTGATGTGCTCCTCCTCCTTTGAGTGAGTTCAAACTGAGACTGACTGTTTCGGCTGACAACCGTCTTAAAGACCTCCCACCTTTTCTCAAGATGCACTGCTCTGCTCTCTTTGCACACATAACACCAAAACGTTTTTCTTTTTACACCGCAATTCAATTATCATTGTGTGGATTTGTTCTTAGAAAGAAACAAATACATAAAGAATAAAAATAAAAATGCCCTCATTTAGTGACTTGGTTGGATGTTATCTGCTACTTAAAAGAGCTTTTTAATGACTCTCATTAAATAAGTTTGGGTATTAATAGGAGTAGATTTTAAAACTAATGTGTAATACTGAAAAATAGAAAACAGAAGAGATAAGAGCAACATGTTTTATCCCGTGCATTTACCTAAAGAATATTTCAGATTAACTGTTTGAAGCATCCGTTATTGCTTGATGTTTTTAACCTTTATTCTTTTGAGTCTTATTAAAGTCTAAAATCAGGATTTAGAAATTAAAGAAGCATTGCCCATGGTTCTTATGTACCATTGTTTTTTGCATTGCAAATTCAGTTTACATAAGAATAGGCAAGATAGCATTAAACATATATATTTTTTAAATAAAATTAAAACCTGGCCAATCAAAATAGTTTAAAAATATTACTGATTTGAACTGGGTTTCAGATAATAAAACAATCCTACCTTTTTACATCAGAGTCCATTATTTGCATGAGAGGAAGCTTAGTTCACCATCCGTTCTTCAGCATAACAAATCAGAGAAACAACTTCCCACCCATGAGATAACCTGATCTCAAAGGGGAAGTCTCTATCCCATATGTGTGATTACCAAAAAGAGCACTTAATTGGTGGAAACTGAGAGAAAAAAAATAAGTGGGAAATCAATTAGGCTTGATTAACAAATAACCAAGGAGACGTACAGAACACTCAGAAATTGGCGTTGGCAGTAATTTAAGCAAATATTATGCTGCATAGGAAAGTGTATGTTTGACATTTACATTAGGTGGAAACACCTAGAGTTTACGCTCCAACCCTTACAAATGTTTGGCTTTGAAGAGCTGAAATGTTTTCACATGAGCAGATCAGTGGTGGTCCATGTTTGAAAAGGGTCCTAAATTCATCCTGAGTAGCTGGAGGATAAATCACATTCCTTCTGGGATTTATCCTCATGTTGTTGTAGTTGTGTCCACACTACAGCATTTCAGTGCTGGCTGTCATACATTTAAAACCACATATCGACATATAGTATGCAAAAAAGAAAAATCAGACTTTTGTTTGTGCTGACATTAAATCGGGATAGACGTTTCATGTTTTAGGCCAGTTAGGAACAGAAATTTGATCAGTTTGCTAAATAGTGAAATAAGAAAATTATAATTTTTCTTAGAGAATATTGTTTTACTTTCTTCAAATTCCAAAAATTGCATACAGTTTCTTTATATTTTGTAGCACTGGCTTCACACTGTACCAGTCTGCTCAAAAGCTTTATTCGTCCTTCCACTCGCTACTTTGATTTGCTTCTTATAACTTTGTCCATTTTAACTTTTGTAGGCCACTGTGCTAGCTCACAAACATTGCCTTTGTTGCCCTTTAGCCACTATGCTTAAGGTCACTGCGAGCTGTTGAGGGATAATTTCTTGACCCACACGCATGACTCAGTCTAATTTTAATTAAATTAGATTATGTTTTACAAAACGGATTGGACATGTGTGATTAAGGAAGTCTTGGATCAGAATTTGGTGGCATCTTGATGAATAGAGGGATAGCTAGAAATGAGAAGGGTAATGTGGTGATGAATCCTTAAGGGGGAATTTCAGAGGAATGGGTTCCTGAAGTTGTATGCAGGGTTGTTTGTCCTGTTTGTCTCTGTGTTGCCCTGCGACAAACTGGCGACCTGTCCAGGGTGAACCCCGCCTCTCACCTGGAACGTTAGCTGGAGATAGGCACCAACACTCCTCCCGACCCCACTAAGGGAGGGAGGGACGGACGGACGGATAACAGAAAGCATAAACTGGCTTTCAGAACAAAGAGGAGAAAATAACCACTCAAAGCCGACACTGGGTTCAGAAAGTAAAGACCAAGAAAGGCAGCTGCCTGACATTTCTTTAACTCTTGATTTTTATTGGCAATTGGCAAGAACAGTTCCTTAACATGTCCTCTAGCAAAGATCTTCTCTTCTGGAAAATAGTCTAACAAGCACAAAACACACTGGCACACACATAATCCAGGATCCTGGCACGTTTTGGAATACCCTTTTATTGCCAAAGCTTTAACTTACTGGTTTATTTTTTTCATTTTTCCAATCCAAATTCATTTTTTTCCTTGTGATCTGATCTGTTTTATGATGTACTCCGGTCAATCCTTCAGTAAAACATCATCACATTATGATGCTGACATGACACTAAAACTAGGAAAAGAGAGCACATTGCCCCAGTCCTTACAATGACTCCCTGAGGATCCGAGAATAGATTTGAAAAATACTTCTGTTCGTTCATAAATCACTAGATGGCTTAGCATCAAAATACATGAAAGATTTGCTGTTGTATCAGCCTTCCAGACTTTTGTGGACTTCTGGTTCTAGTCTATGCTACACCCTCAGAATCAGAACACATTATAAAGAAGCAACATTGAGTTTTTATGTTTCACTAATCCAGAAATCTGAAAAATGCTCTGAGCTCCTTTAAGGCAAGGAGAAAACCCCATTTGTTTTCCATTGCCTTTGATTTATAACAACTAGAACAACTTGGAGTGTTGTCTTGTTTTGTAACCTGTCATCATTTTCCCTTACTTTGCACCTGCAATGCAAAGTTTTTTTCTGTTTTTTATGTTCCTGTTTTATGTTCCTTTTAATCAAGTAATGTAAAGATTCCCAATGTGGGTCCTCAGGCACACATGTTTTAGATGTTTCCCTTTCCAGCCCATTCATATGATTACATTACCTCCTTGACATTCCTTTATTTCTTCTTCTAATAATTTCCGGCAGGCTGTACACCAGCTTAA
>NW_015115716.1:31753-33867 GCF_001443285.1 Poecilia latipinna
ATGTGGCAACCTGGGGGGTGGATTTTCTTAATATGAACCCAAATATAAAATATTAAAGGTTATGATGACCAACAACGCCACCTGGAATAAATCCAGGAAAATATAATGTAGTAAGGACACAGGTAAGTTCTACTGGAAATGAGGAGACAAGATTCAGAAAGTTCTACAAAATTTATTAAACTTCAAAATATCTTTAATTTCCAATAATCTGAAATTGAATGGTTAAAACAGTGAATGCATTTGACAAGATAATAAAATGTCTAAATTTCAAAGGAAACTGAGGCTTACCGATGGGGGAAGTAGTGAGGGAAGGGGCAACATCCAGTGCAGAAAAAGGGGACCACCCTGGACACTACAAAAACACGGCAAACAAAGAAAGAAAAAGGTGCTCCAACAAAACACACAAGACAAGACACCGCCACCAGGGGTCACCACCGCCACCACAGAAGCCTCAGTCCCTAAAAGACAGACAAGAAAATGAAACGATACAAGTAAAACAGTGATACAGTAGCCCTACAATGTTGCACTTTATCCCCAGAGAAAGTGCAGATTAGTATTTTAAAACAATTTATAAGTAGGCAAAACAGCAGCGAGTGTCACTCCAGGTGCAATGCTGATGAGTCAGAAGGCTAAAAAGAATAGAGCAAATTATTAATACAACTGCTAACAAAAACATAACTTGCAGCAGCTGCTTACCTGTGACCTGATAAATGACTGCACTGCCAAATAATCAGATTCCCAATTCCGCCTAGATGCAGTGCAACTGTAAGAAAACGCTATGTGAAGGTTTTGTTTACATGGGGTAGATGTTACCTAGCCACGCTAAGCCCTTACCTTCCTGTCAGCAAACAAATGAATGGACAGATCGGTCCAGATACTGGAAGTGCAGCAAAGGAGGCTAAGCAGATAAACCAATTAGTATTAATAGCCATTATTAAAGCAGACAAACGATAAAACAGCCACGCTTACCCAGAACAGTGCAAACAAAGGAAACAGATTTGGTTGACGTCACAACGCAAGCAGCCTCATGACAGGTGAAGGCTTGCTTATATGCATCCGCTGAAATTGGCCTTAAAGTGGCAGCGCACCATTTATGCTGCTACAGTCTACCCCCCCAACTTGCGTCGACGCCCCGACGACGACCCCTAAAAATACTAGCACCAAGGTCTAAATACTACAGAAACAGCATTGCAATTTGAATCAGGAGAGTTTGCAGCCCCATGCACTAGTGCCATTGGTCTTGGGAGATGGTGGACATTGGAGTGCTGACTTGCTGTTGAACGTGTAGTTCTCCTCATCACCCTCGGAGGGCCCTGATCATTACTTGAGCTGGCAACACTAGGAGTTTGAGATGCAGATGTTGAAGGAGCTTCATGATGGGATGCCCCAGAGGACAAAGGAACAGTGTCATTTCTGACCATTTGTGGGTCGGCGGGCAAAGAAGGTGCTGCCTGGTGGACATTTACCTTCAAAAACAAATCAGGATCATATTCATCCTCAGAGGATGAATCATTCAACAGTGGTTCCCCACGAGGTGATGCTGGGACATCACTACAAACAACTGGCTTCAATAGAGACCGATGGACTCTTTTCGTTTTGTTCAATTCATCTGCAGGAGCAACAGTGTAAACTGCTCCAGTGTCACCCAGTACTTTCAGGACCTTATACACCTTGGAGCGCCACAGATCTTGAATTTTGTGTCTTCCCTGGTGACTGGTGTTTCGAAGTAGGACAAGTTGGCCTTCATGCAGAGGAGAGTCTTGAACATGCTGGTCATTATTTCTCTGTCTCCTATCTGCAGCAGTCTTCAGCTTCTCCCTTGCTTCCTCAAAAGCCAGTTTCAAGCGCATCTGGTGCTCTGCAACCCACTTGTTAACACTGCCAGCACTTGGTTCCAATACATGGCCGAGAAGAAAATCTAAAGGAAGCCTAGGTTGTTGGCCAAACATCAGAAAGAAGGGACTTTCTCCAGTGCTCTGATGTGGTGTGGTGTTATAACAAAAGACAACTTGTGGCAAATAAGCAGTCCATGCTCTCTTGCTGGTGGTGGGGAGGGTACGCAACAGGTTATGAAGCGTACGATTAAACCTTTCACATTGTCCATTTCCAGCAGG
>NW_015115716.1:36299-39573 GCF_001443285.1 Poecilia latipinna
ACTATATGTTGGGATACTAAGGCAAGATTTTTGTAATGCTAATGTGGCAACCTGGGGGGTGAATTTTCTTTGTATGAACCCAAATATAAAATATTAAAGGTTACGATGACCAACAACGCCACCTGGAATAAATCCAGGAAAATATGATGTAGTAAGGACACAGGTAAGTTCTACTGGAAATGAGGAGACAAGATTCAGAAAGTTCTACAAAATTTATTAAACTTCAAAATATCTTTTAAATTCCCAATAATCTGAAATTGAATAGTTAAAACAGTGAATGCATTTGACAAGATAATAAAAATGTCTAAATTTCAAAGGAAACTGAGGCTTACCGATGGGGGAAGTAGTGAGGGAAGGGGCAACATCCAGTGCAGAAAAAGGGGACCACCCTGGACACTACAAAAACACAGCAAACAAAGAAAGAAAAAGGTGCTCCAACAAAACACACAAGACACCGCCACCACAGAAGCCTCAGTCCCTAAAAGACAGACAAGAAAACAATACAAGTAAAACAATACAATAGCCTTACAATGTTGCACTTTATCCCCAGAGAAAGTGCAGATTAGTATTTTAAAACAATTTATAAGTAGGCAAAACAGCAGCGAGTGTCACTCCAGGTGCTTCCCTGGTGACTGGTGTTTCGAAGTAGGACAAGTTGGCCTTCATGCAGAGGAGAGTCTTGAACATGCTGGTCATTATTTCTCTTTCTCCTATCTGCAGCAGTCTTCAGCTTCTCCCTTGCTTCCTCAAAAGCCAGTTTCAAGCGCATCTGGTGCTCTGCAACCCACTTGTTAACACTGCCAGCACTTGGTTCCAATACATGGCCGAGAAGAAAATCTAAAGGAAGCCTAGGTTGTTGGCCAAACATCAGAAAGAAGGGACTTTCTCCAGTGCTCTGATGTGGTGTGGTGTTATAACAAAAGACAACTTGTGGCAAATAAGCAGTCCATGCTCTCTTGCTGGTGGTGGGGAGGGTACGCAACAGGTTATGAAGCGTACGATTAAACCTTTCACATTGTCCATTTCCAGCAGGGTGGTACGGTGTGGTCCTGGACTTCTTGATGCCATAGAATTGACAGAGTTGCTGGATAAGGGAACTTTCAAAATTACGCCCCTGGTCTGAGTGAACACGGGCTGGTACACCAAACTTCGAAAACCACTCCGTCACCAGGACATGGGCCACAGTAGAGGCACGTTGATCTCTGGTTGGTATGGCCAGGGTGTACTTGCTAAAAACATCAGTTAAGATGAGCACATTCTCTCGGCCATCTTGAGAAGGCTCTAGGACTGTGAAGTCCATGGCAAGGATCTCATTGGGTCGTGACGCTAACAAATGGCCCATATAGGTCCGAGCAGTAGGCCGAGTATCTTTTGCCACTTGGCATCGCTCACATGACCTGCACCAATCAACAACATCAGAGGACATTTTTGGCCAATAACATCTTGTCCTCAGAAGTGAGAGGGTCCTGCCAACACCTAGATGTCCATGGTCTTGGTGAGCCTGAGTCAGGACCTCCTCCTTCAAGGCTGTGGGCAGCAACATCTGTAGAATCTCCTCAGCACCATCAGGGCGTAAGGTCCTGCGGTAGAGGACACCATCCCTCTCCACCAAGCGATCCCACTGTCTCAGGAGTGCCAACAGAGGTGACGGTAAGTTCTTTCGCTCTGTGCGGTCGGGTTGTTTCTTGCAAGCCCAGAAGCTCCAGAGTTCCTGCAAGGCTGGGTCAGCATGTTGTAATACTTGCATATCCTTTGTGGTGCGTTCAGGAAAGACAGTGATGGCAGCTTGAGTAACATCCCGTCTCTCCATCATCAGCTGCAGAGATTCAGGCAGACTACTCCCTGGAACGAGAGCACCAACCTGTTCTCCAGTAGATGGATGTTTTCTGGAAAGGGCATCTGCATTCCTGTTTGTACCCCCGGACCGGTACTGGATCTTAAAGTCAAAGGAGGCAAGTTGTGCAGCCCATCGGTGTTCAGTGGCACCCAGCTTGGCAGTACTGAGATAACTGAGGGGATTGTTATCAGTGAATACAAGACATTTATGGCCCAACAAGTACTCTCTGAATTTCTCAGTCATGGCCCATTTAAGGGCTAAAAATTCAAGTTTCATGGAACTGTAGTTATCCATATTACGTTCAGTCGGTCTTAATCCTCGGCTGGCGTAAGCGATAGGACGCACCACCCCATCCTGTTGTTGGGAGAGGACAGCCCCCAGACCACCATGGCTCGCATCCACTTCTAGAATAAAAGGCAGAGAAAAGTCAGCGTAGGCTAACACAGGTGAAGTAGTTAGCCTCCTTTTCAGTTCCTCAAAGCTCTGTTGGTGTTCTGCAGTCCAACCCTCAGTGATGTCCTGTCTTGGCCGCTTCTTTGCTCTTGGACTGCTTAGCTGTCCCACTAGTTGGTGAAGGGGTGCAGCCAACTTAGCAAAGCCCGCTACGAACCGCCGATAATAACTGGCGAACCCAAGGAAGGACCTCAGCTCAGTTGATGTGGTGGGGCACGGCCAGTTGACCACTGCCTCAATTTTAGATGGATCAGTTGCAACACCTTTATTAGAAATGACATGGCCCAAGTATTTAACTTCTGTTTGAAGAAAGGAGCATTTTGTCAGCTTTGCCTTGAGATTTTCTTTCTTCAGGCGTCCAAGAACCATCCCCAAGCGCTCCAAATGCTGTTCCACAGTGGAAGAAAATACAACTATGTCATCAAGATACAGAAGTAATGACTGATTCTGTTTGTCAGAGAAAATGCGCTGCATAAGCCTCTGAAACGTACTGGGCGCATTACAAAGGCCGAATGGCATTCTATTCCACTCAAATAGACCAAATGGAGTGCAGAACGCCGTTTTATGACGATCTGCTTCTGTAACAGGTACCTGGTTGTAACCACTTGCCAGGTCCAAGGTAGAGAACCAGCAAGCACCTGTGAGTGCATCTAAAGACTCCTCAATGCGTGGTAATGGAAAGGCATCTTTGCGGGTTTTGCTGTTAAGCTGCCGATAGTCCACACACAGCCTCAGGCTCCCATCCTTCTTTTTGACCAACACAATGGGAGATGCATAGGGGCTGCAGCTCTCTCTGATCACATTAGTACTAAGTAACTGATTGATGTGATTCTTTACTGCTTCATAGTCTGACGGTGGTATACGCCGGTAACGCTGCTTTACAGGAGTCTCATCGATAAGGGGTATATCATGACTAATTATATTCGTACACCCCAAGTCACCATCATTTTCTGCAAAAACAGATGAATAATCCCTAAGAAGGGT
>NW_015115716.1:43353-45891 GCF_001443285.1 Poecilia latipinna
TCACCATCATTTTCTGCAAAAACAGATGAATAATCCCTAAGAAGGGTCCTCACCTGACCCTGATGGGTGCTGGGTAGTTGGGAAAGGTCAATGGCCTCAATTTGGTCCTGCACAGTTGAGACTACAACCTGAGAGGACACCTTAGCTGTATATGAGGGCTCTTCTGTAACACCAGCTGGCAGACTGATAACATTAACATGATGCAGAGTACCAACTACAGTATGTGGGTAAAGCAAGATGTCTGTAGAGCCTACATTAACAACTGGTATGTAGGCTGTGCCTCGCACCACACGGACAAGAGCAGGAGAGGCAAGCAAACCCCCAGGCAGACCTGACTCAGGAGGCTCAAATAGTACAGCCTGTGACAGCTGATCAGTGCATGTAGCAGCCACCAGCTTCATAACCCCACCTGGAACTCTACATGCTGCCCGACCCCGCACCTTTACCTTCCCCACAGAGTCTGATGCATCCTGCAAGCTTGCTTGATGACACTTTTGCAATGCAGGCCAGATTTCATGTGGAGCCTGTGGGACATTGTCTCGATTAAACAACCCTGCACCATGCTGCACAAAAAGCTCATGATAGCATTTTTGGATTACATTCATGCCTAAAACACCTGGTGTGGGAGGCACTTTGCCAGGAGGATCTTTTACAATTAAAACCCCGCAGTTTGGGATATCTTTGCCACAAAGTTCAACACTAAGCTCTATGTAGCCAAGGTAGGGGATATTTAACCCATTTGCTGCCTTAAGCTGCAACCAGTGACAAGGGCGTAAACCATCAGGGCCCCCAGACCTAAAATGATCCTTAAAGAAACTTTCTGTAAGGGTTGACACCATAGAACCAGTGTCAATTAGACAGGGCACCCGAACACCTCCCAAACACACATCTAAATGAGGACACGATGCAACAAGCTCTGGTGTTTCCCTACCATTACATGGTGCTGCGACTGAGCCAATAGTGACCCCACCCGAACTGCGGCTCAACAATTCAGTGGGAACTAGTTTTCCGAGACCGCAGAGTTATGAGGCAAGGAACTAGAGGGCTGTTGAGAGCCTTGAGAGTGAAAACGTGAAGGGACACGTACACCGTCACATTCCCTAGCATAATGACCTGGCTGTTGGCACCGTCTACAGACTATAGAGACATTACGAGGGGGACGACTCCGTTGATGAGTTTGACTAAGAGAGGCAACGCTCTGAGTAAGTTGATTTAACTGCTCTTGTTGACGTGCCAACATATCACGCAGTGCCCTTAATTCTGACCCCTGATCCCTTGGATTAATCTGAGCAGTGCCTTGGACAGCATACTGAAATCCAAGTGATGGAACTGAAAGACTCCGGGCCCTACTACCACCAGATGAGCCCTCTCGTTCCCCCCAAATAGCTTCAGCCCTGACATCAAGTAAGGTAGCTGCAGGTTTCTCCCGTACAAACTGTTTCAATGCACGCCGCAGTGGACCATCTAGAACATGCTCCACAAACTGATCCCTCAACAATACATCAGCATTAACCATGTTAGTGGGTGCAGAGGCTTTAACCTTCTCCATTAATCCCATTAGTGCAAGTGAAAATTCTTGAAGGGTTTCATCCTCCTGCTGTTTTCTAGAAAAGAAAGCCTCTTGCAACGAGACATAGGAATCAGTACAACCATATACCTCTTTTAGCACTCTTATAATGCAAGCTGGATCAGTCCGTTCAGCACTAGAGCGGAACCTGAGCTCCTCTCGGGCCTCACCCTCCAAATGATCATACAAATAAAAAGCCTGATCAACAGGTGATAAGTGACGTGCCCTCATACAGACCTCAGCCTCCTCCAACCATTCATTTAACCCTATACCTGATCTTCCCCTAAACATCGGACATTTCCTGTCACGAGGCACAAACACCAACCTCTCTGACACAAGGGGATCCGGGGCGGGCAAAGCACTCTGAGATGTGCTTGAAGTAGAAGGGGCAGTAGAAGTACCTGGGGCAGAGCGTGACTGTTCCTGACGCAATCGTTCATTATCTGCTTTCAATTGGGCAATCAAGTCCCGCATTTCTTGGATCTCCTCCTCCTCCATGATTTGGATACTTTATTAGATGGACTCGCTGCTGTTTTGCCTGTACACACACAATACAATTCTCCTCCAAAGCAAACAAAACACAATGCCACTACACAAACAGAGAGAAAAAAAACCCAAAACAAAACCAAAAATAAAAAAAAAAGAATCAAGTCTCCCTTTACTCAGCAGATATCCTGCCAACAACGCCAATTTGTGGCAACCTGGGGGGTGAATTTTCTTTGTATGAACCCAAATATAAAATATTAAAGGTTACGATGACCAACAACGCCACCTGGAATAAATCCAGGAAAATATGATGTAGTAAGGACACAGGTAAGTTCTACTGGAAATGAGGAGACAAGATTCAGAAAGTTCTACAAAATTTATTAAACTTCAAAATATCTTTAATTTCCAATAATCTATGGAGAAATTGAATGGTTAAAACAGTGAATGCATTTGACAAGATAATGAAATGTCTAAATTTCAAAGGA
>NW_015115716.1:47177-59804 GCF_001443285.1 Poecilia latipinna
ATTAACTTTAGTTTGGATTTAACAAGCCATATAATTTTGACAATTGACCAACACTTCTCATCCAGATGTGTTCCAAATTGAGTTTAACTGACCTATTTGAGGTTTCGAATTTTGCAAGTCCATGGCCATATTTTTAAAAGTCAACTTAAGTGGTTCAAGATAGTAAAAAAAAAAAATCTTTTTATAAGGCTTTATGTAAGGAAATTTTATTATCTTGGCATTTCATGAATAATATGTTTGTGATATCATGCTTTACCATAAGTGCTGTAGATTTAGCAAACAGATTCCTTCCATTGAATAGCTTAAGCAGCTGCCATTCAGTCCGTGGGATAAATCTAATTAGATTAAGTGCTGGGAGAGCTTTGGCAAGTCCAATTAGAATGGTTTACCACAAATAAACTTAGAAGGCCTATGTGGTATCCTTCCTCGCAGACCACAGTGCTGCACATCTGTTACTCTGTAGTTAGACACACTAATTCAAATCTCAAAATGATGAGTTTCAGTTTTGCACATTCTGCATTGCTAGAAATTGGCAGCTACATTATATTCTCATGCAGCGGCAGGTCATTTGTAATGCTTCACACCAAATACTGTCTTCAAAGAATAAGAGAGAAAGACGACAAATGGCACAAAACTCTTACTTTGTTACATTTGAAACTTTTACCCCAGTCAAAATGAAATACTTTAATAGCCATCCGGCTTTGAGTAAATTATACTGTGTAGCTGTGTGACTTCAGCTCACATGGTAAACATGTGATGCATCTGAAATGACCTGGGGAGACGACAGAAAATCTGAAAACTCAGTTTCATTTGGATCAACAGCTGAAAATTAGAAGTCATGTAGGAAAAGCCTGCTGGTGATCATTGTGGAGGGAACAATCGGATGTTTCCACTTCAGTTTTAGTCTTTTATGTTTATGTTTTTATCATCTCATCAATGGTTTTCAGTTAAAGTTATGATTTGAGTTTTTATTTAGATCAACCCACGCACATTCAGCAATAACATTGTTCTAAAGACAAAATGAACTGAACTGAATTTTGTTAGTTAAAAAAAAAGTAATACCCCAAGTTCTGAACGCCTGACCATTCTAACACTAAAAAATACCTACAAAGTAAACGGTACTTGAGAATTATATTCTGGTCACCAACAAAGTAATTATATAGACTAACCATAGTAGGTACTAGAGATGTTCCCAGAGGTACCCCAGAAAGATTACACTTAGAGAACACTTTAAATGATCAGATTGATCTCTGATTTTACTTTTGATACGCATATTTTTGAGTAAAATGAACATTATTCTTTTATTCTATGAAATTCATTCCAAGCATGAATTTCAGAGACAAGTATTGCAAGTATTTATTTGCAGAAAACGAGAAATAGTCATCGTATTAAAAACTATGCAGTGCTTTCAGATCTCAAATAATGCAAAGAAAACAAGTTCATACTCATTTAGAAACAACAATGCTAATGTTTTAACTCAGGAAGAGTTCAGAAATCAATATTTGGTGGAATAGCCATGAAGTTTTCAATGGGGTTCAGTGCAGTGATCTCTTAGTTTTTCTTTTTTTTTCTTTTTTTTTTCCAGAGCTGTATATGTCATCCTTTTGTGCACTGATAATGCTGAGCATCTCTTAGGTATTTAGTAAATACTCTGTGGCCAACAGGAAAGTGCAAGATTATATTGCGTGTTGCTACCAACTAAGATTTATTAAATTATCATGAAGTCTGGAAGTCATGTCTGAAAACGAAGCAGCAAAATCCAATTAGTTCAATTTGTTGTCATTTCATTGCACACCTAATAGCATTAAACAAAACCAGACAATGTTTGAAACCAGGAGTCTGGACTGAGGACAGGTGTACTCCGATGACCTTCTCAGATGTCCTCACTGTCTGCTACTGTCTGCCCTCTTGTGTCCTGTAATGTAGAATGAGGATCACACTGAGATGGCGTATGACACACAATTACAATCCTCAAGAGCTTATCTCCACAGTTCAGTCAAACATAGAGCGGATTACGATGTTTCCACCTCTGTTAAAAAAAACCAAGGTGCTTGAAACTTGAAAGGTTGAGATTGGGATTGATAATTTTTTAACTTTTTAAATGTGACACATATCCTGTATAGTTCAACTGAAAAGCAAACAAGTCTGTTAGAGGGATGAATATAAACAACTACAACGGAAAATCTGGTTCAGTTCATTGTGCAAAGATATTAGTCAGGAGGGTACAAAAACATTACACAGGACTGTTTATGTACTGTGTGATTATTTTGGTAAAGTGAAGACAGTCATCAGTAATTAGAGAAACCCCACGTCCAAGTTACAAAACCTTGAGGTTTTCCAAAGCTGAATTTACAAGATTTAAATTGGTCAGAAAGATTGCTGTGAGTCATTTCCAACAAGCACTGCTTGTGCTCAACAGATGACAAGAATGTGCTGCGTTCTCCATATGTCTGAACTAACAGGAAGGAAGTAAACTCCTATCGTGGAACGTAGAGGCACACCATCATTTTCTGGGGTTACACTTCTTCGAATGGAAGTGGAGTTTCATCAAAGTGGATGAAATTATAAAAAGTTCTAACTACCAATCATTTTGACCTAAAATCTGATTACTATTATCTACTAGAAAGATGAAGATGGAGGATTTGTGTCATCAGCTTCGCACCGCAGTCATACACCAAAATCAACAAAGAAGTGGCTTCAGCAGCGGAACATTCAAATATTTGAATGTTCTATTTGGAATCCAGAACTAAACAAGACAGATAATCAATTGCACAAGAGATGTCCTCACAATCTAATGAATAACATGAATTTTGCAAGTTACAGTGGGAGATTATTGCCAAGTCAAAATGTGGAATGCTGATGGATTCGTACTATGTGCTTCAGCAAAGTAGTACTAAGGTAGTTTTACAGTACTATCTTGCCAGGTTATTTTTATGTGTTTTTCATCCCTCTGAGAAAGTTGAATTGTACAGGACATACATTTAATTAAGGAAAAGGTTTTGAAATTATGTATTATGATACATTAAAATGTATTGTGGACAATTTGGGATCCACTCTATTTGGTGGTTCCGAGAAAAAAAAAATCTCGATTGTTTCATTTGGATTTGGGCAATAAAGTGAATGCAGACGACAGTGCGTGCTTTTTAAGCTCAGTGCTAAGAACAGAAATCTGACTGGCTGACTTGAATCATGTTTCAGTGTTTCAATCTTAACATTGAAACATATTAAGATGTTTCAACTTGCTGCCAGCGCTACAATTATGCTGTCAGTGCATAGTTGTAGCGCTGACAGCATAACAAACAGGCTCAATCATATGGTTTACTATAAGTCATTGAAACAAAGGGTCAGTGAAAGCAGATTAGGTCAAGCGCCGCAGAAACATCTGCAGCGAGTGACCACAAACGCTCCACTACAACAAAGGCGGCCTAACCCAAGTATATAATTGTACGCCGATGTTCCTCCAGCAACATCTATATTTTGTTAGGTGCTCGGTGATGTAATCCAAAACATTTAGATACCAGTGCCATGCCGTTGAATTTAGATCTGGGGGAACAAGTAGAGTAGAAAAACATCTTACAGGGGCGATACCTGCTGGGATTCTGGTATGAGGATATACATCTCCATAGATGCGAATAGTTTATTTTTCTTAAAAACAGCTTTGACCTTCACCAGTGTTGATCTTCCCATGCTTTCTTGCTGTTTG
Organism: Poecilia latipinna; assembly: GCF_001443285.1. Classification (NCBI taxonomy): domain Eukaryota; kingdom Metazoa; phylum Chordata; class Actinopteri; order Cyprinodontiformes; family Poeciliidae; genus Poecilia; species Poecilia latipinna. The sequence continues at coordinate 50,881 of NW_015115716.1, forward strand.
AGCTGGGATCCTACTTATGTGTGTGTGTGCGTTTGCGTGCGCGTGTGCTTGATGCACAGGTCTTGTGACACATGGCCTCAGACAGAGAGTGTCTGAAGGGAGAGAGAGTCTTCCATGGGTTGGACTCAAAACAAGTGACGCATGACTGAAGAGGCCCAGGAAGTTCCAGCAGGCGGCTGTTATTGCCGAGAGCCGAGATTGTGTATGAATGCGTGTGAGTGGGTGTCTGTGGGTGTTTGTGTAAGTGTAAGTCGGGGCCCACAGGGGACGGCATGGGGCAACACAGGCTGGAGTGTCTGGGAAAAGTCTGCAGTGACAAAAGCAGCAGTGTCGCTTGCAGCATATCTGTCTGCGACACTTTACTCCCCCTGGAGTGTAGCAGAATGTGATCCGTGACAACTAGGTTGCAAAATTTATTTATTTATTTATTTATTTTTTGCATAAATCTAAGGGAGTGTGAGCGCACTTTCGGAACTCGTTTGTAAAAATAAAACACCTTTTTGTTACTTACATCCAGAATCCAGTTTAAAAGTCTCTCAAACTGCAGACAGATCAAATTATTTGCTGCTTCTCACGTGTTCTCTCCCGGACCAGCAGCCAATCACTCCCCAGACTGCATTGGTACGACGAACATTCGACAGGAGTGGCTGTGACGCCCTGGGCGCAGGGAAACAAAAGCTTACAGACACAGCAGACTTCAGGGCTATCAGCCGCGCTCTAATCTCGACCCCATGGGACAGACGCAGCCTTGTTGCTCCCACATGGCCGAATCAGACACAACACTGGGACGTGTCTGAGTTAAACCTCTAACTAGGTTACACCGCGAGTTCTGTCGCACAGACACGGCCAGACATTATTGTATTCTATCAGAAGCATATTATGTGTTCCAAGATAGCAATGGCAGCAAATGATTGTCCTCCAGACAAAATTTTGCTTCCAAGAGGACATATTTTGTTTTATTTTGGGGGGGGGGGGTTGTTTGTTTTGTTAAAAATGGCAATCCACTCATACCAGACAATTTCTCAATGAAAAATGGATTTATTTAATAGACCCAGTGTCTCTGCACTTGAAAATATGATTGGACTTTGGAGCAAATTTGTACAGACTGATGTTGAAAGCTGGACTTTTTAAAGCGTTCACATCACGTCAAAAATTTCTCCAGCTTTAGATGTTGAAACTCTGGCTTAGTTTGATTGTCTAATCAATTCTAGTAACTTTTCAGACACATTTGAAGAGGCTTGCGTTTTTGAATGGGTTTTCAATAACCAAATGGAAAATCTTGTCACAATTAGAATGGAAAAGATACGATAGAAATTTGGTCTATGTGTCATGCCACACATTTTTTAATGTTTTTTTTTGTTTGTTTTAAAGAGACTGAGACCTGGGTTAAAGGCCAAACAAAAGGTTTGTGAAGAGAAAATGCATAAAATTAGCAAAATTATAGGAGAATATATGCACAAACTGTCACAGTGTTAATAAAAATCTATCAAAAAATAAAAGGTACGTCATGGGGAAATGACCTGTGGCCGTAGGAATCAGGCTGGGAGGCTCTCGAGACTTGAATGGCTGGAAAGGGGTCTGATGACAATTCCAATTTTCTGTCAAATTGTTCTGCCAAGAACTCACTAGATTTATGAGATATGTTTTTGGATGTTGGCCTGTAGTTATAGGATAGTTTAATTTCAAGATATATTGGTGACAGTTTTCATTTACAAAGTTAAAAATAACTCCAAACCCCAAATTGAAATAAAACTGAATAACTTTATCATGCATGTCTTACGTAACCAAAGTGATCTCTGAGGTCTTCGTTGCTATCTCATAGCCATCAGACAGATGCCAAAAAGAATCTGGCTCCCTCAGAAACAGTGAAGGATATAACCTATGTGCAAAGCTTCTTGTTTGCTGTTGGCTCAGGTTTGACTCTTGATAAAAAAAATAATAATAATAATTTGAATACCTCCTGTCAAATACTCAAGGACAACATACAAATCAGTTTCTGACTAGGTGTATTGTTCCAAAACAGATGCTGCACAACTTTCAAAAGATTGATGGATGCTCCTTGGGCTCTGAAATTGGTTGACAGGAATCCAATGGAAAAGTATCTTGTCAAAATAAATCTTGTGTGGTGCCAAATTGCATAAACACACCTCTGGGCTTCAAGCGAGATTATTCAGCAGAGAGAACCTGCAGGAAGAAAACCTGAGATCACTGATAACACACTGTGGTGATGCATGTTTGTTGAGGGTCTACTACATTTACCACTCCTGATTTCTATGAGACACATGTCTTTATTATTGTGATTTGCTGAAAAACTGACACTGTCTCTTGATTGGGTTTCCTATCTTTCCGCCCATGAAACAAGTTAAAAGAAACATTGTAGAGATGTAGTGTGTCTTCAGAAACTGGCTGTCAAAACAACCTTGCAACCCCACATCGAATGCACAACAGCACCACCATGTGGTCACACTGAGCCTGCGCACTGTGTAGTTTGTCGCATTAAACTATTATGTTTAATTGTTTTAAATGTGGCAAAAGCGAAATTAATTATAGTAAGAGTTACATGATGTGGAGAGAATAGTTTAGTTCAAATGCGACTGTTTGCATAAGTGTTAGCACAACACGGCAAAAGTCCATGCCTGAATTCTGTCGAAAATTTGCTAAAAGACTTCAAAATCCTTTTAAAAAGACAATATCAATACATTCTTACAAAGTTTTAGCTATTTTAGAGGGGCGTTGGTGGACATTTTCAGTGTATAGACGTGCAAACTCCGTTTTGCAGATTGGAGTTAGTATGCTTTCTAAAAATTACGGTGACATGTATTATATTTGCCTTTTATAAAAAGAAATGAAATAACCATAAATAGAAACCACTGACTGTGTAAAAAATATGTTTAAACTGCTTCCTATACACATTTTTGCAAGGTCGTCCTTTCCACGGGTTAGCATTGTCCTTCACGTCACTCCGTAGTTCTTCCTTTTTTCTAACTGTGCAGAGACTAAAGATGGCTGAAGCTCCTCCATGCACAAGCCGGTTCTTCTGTCACAGATGCTCACTGGAGATTATTCCTCGGCTCCCCGTGAGTATTAGTAATGAAAAAATATTGAAGGCGAAAACTCTGTCAAGGAAAACACCACTTGGTTGTTTTTGCTTTCATACACTTCGGTGTAGCGACCTGATAGTCGTTAGCATGTTAACATTGCTAACAGCCTCCTGAGATGTTCCGCTTATCATTCACCTCAACCTACGTAGCTGATTATCTTTGTTATAATCAAAACATAAACTGCGTACTTATTATGCTCGCTTATATGCCACTCGTGTTACACTACTTGCAACAGCGTTTAATTAATTTCTTATGCATCCAAGTGGCTGTGTTGAGGCTAACTGCTAGCTGTTTTGATCAGTGGTGTTATATTTAACGTCCAGAAAGGAACTGCGTGGATTCGTTGATTAAAACATGTATATGTTTTATATTTAAGCACAGCTCACATTTGTTTGATATATTTTTAGCGCATCGTATGATTTATTTAACTGCTTTAAATATTTAGTTTGGTTAGCTGCTCAGGTAAACAGCAGAGTTGTGCTTGCTTGTCTCTGGTAGTCTAGAATGATCTGTCACTCTGTAGCCATGCTCTTTAAAACATTAGCCGTCGATCTCCGCAGCCACGGCTAATACAACTACGCAACACATACGGCAGATAAGAAGATAAGATGATTTTGCTATTACTGTAAATAAATACATAAAATGCAATCCCTTAACTTTGCCAGTGGCATAAAAATGCGACAGGAGCATATGTGTACATATAATATGTGGTTAGACCTTATTTAAACGTCTGTTTAACGTCTTTAAAACTGGAGGAGGGTTACTATGGAGCTAACAGCAGAAGGAACGGTTGGCTGCTGGGTTTTCTATTTTAACCATGTAACCAGAAACCTGATCTCGTATTTCATTGATTTCAATGCTATTACTTTGCTAATTGCGATATATAAAATAAACACTGAAGTAGGTGTGTTTGTACATTTTTGTGGCATGTCAAAACAATGATGTATAAATTATATCAGGTTAAAAACTGAAACTTAAAGCAAACACTGATGTAATTGGATTGTAATCTGTGGGAAGTTGTGACTGAATTATCACTAAAGAGTAGTTCAGTTTCCAAATTATTTGTAGATATTTCCATGTCTATCAAAAAACCATAATTACATTTTTTATGGTTAGGACTAAGATGGTCAATGATTGTTCTGTGTGTTGTTTTTGTGAATAGTTATTTAATATTTGTAATACCTTGGATTTATTGTAACAATGATAAACTTAACAGTATAATGTTTGCAAAGTTCAAAAATCTAAATCTAGTGTTGAGATTGTGATTTTTATTTAATTTCTCCACTGTTTCTTCTACGGGAGCAGCAATAAATATCAGTCTGTTTAAACATATAAATACTCGCTGACAGGACATGCACATTACAATGTTTTAAGCATCTCTTTATTTTGCGTTGCATTGATCAATAGGTGGCTTTAAGTTTTGTGTTATCTCTTTAAAGGTTCAATTGGATGCATTTTGGAGCTAGATGAAGTTTCATCTCGAATTTGACTGGATAGTCTCTATAAACAGTTTTGATCATAAAATTGTTGTCTGATCCAGTTTTGCCAGTATTCACTCAGAGGATGTTGATCTAAGACTGGCTATCCCTGTTTATACATAAATGTATTTGTAATGATGGATCTGCTTCTTGATGACTATATTTCAGCTAGATTACTGGGTTTATTGTGTAAAAGGTGATCCTGTTTGTTGCGTTCACTACATTATGCCTTTTCATTCTTGAGTTTATTACAAATGTAGATAAAAATGCTGCTTTTACGTGTTGCACAAAAACAAATTACACACAGATTAGTAGTGTTGTGACTGTCAACTGCTAAGTTGATCCCATTTTGCCACCTGTGCGCTGCAAACCCTAGAAAACATGGGGTGTCTGTTAGAAATCTGGCCTAATTATCCCTTCCAGTTGAAATCCTGCTCAGCTGGTTGGTAACTCAGAGTGTGTGATTCTGGATGTTAATGTGAGATGGGTGGAGTAGTAAGGATATATCTGATCTGACGCCTCTTATTGCGTACTTGATTGAACTAAAAATGTTTAAAGTTGACGGGAAATTTGAAAATATCACCTGATAATTATGTGCAATTGGAAGATTAATATCTGAACACCAACTACAAATTCTTAAAAAATGCAAACATTTAACAAAATCTTAAATAAATAAGCAATGCTAAGTCTGGTGGGGGCACAAGTAAAGCCTTGTGGCCCGCCAGGCTTATAATACACTGGTTAGAAACCCTGGGGTGGGAAATAAAATGCACTCTGTGCTCCTATACTAAAATTTGTAAATATTAAATCGTGAGGGAATCTTTTTTTATTATTATTCATAGATTTCAAATAGGTAATTTAAAGTTTAGCATTCAACATTACACTGCATTGCAACTGCAACCACACAGATTATTATAGCTGTTCATAAAATTAAAGTACACAGTGACAGGTCTGTTGTTGAACTTTTTGTTTTTAATCTATGCTTTTTTGTTCCTTCACAGGAATATATGTGTCCACAATGTGAGTCTGGATTTATTGAGGAGCTGCTGGAAGAGAGAAGGTGCATGCAAAGTAGTAACTAAGCACAATGCAGCAAATATCCTGAATTATTTAAATAAATAGGCGTGATTAGACCGCTGTTTATTGTTAGACATATTTATCCAGATATTTTTGTCTTTACCAAAAAGAAGCTTCATTTACCTTGATGACATACTGACATTAGAATGTGAGGCCACCTCTGAAACCCATCATTTAGATGATTTTAATCAGATTGTCAGGACATAAAATACTTAGATTCAGGTAAGTTCACAACATTTAGGTTTTAAGTTGTGCATAACAGAGTCCACAACTTTTGTTTGGGTGAGTCTTCCAGATAGAAAATTGACTGTGGGTGTTAAATATTAACTGGGCTCTATATTTTTTGCTCTGATATTACACTTTACCTAGTATTATGACCATGTTACCGGAATGGGCAAATATCTGGGGAGACGTGCTCTATTATTTACATCCGAATCAGAACTTGAAGGAGTGACAAACTGGGCAAGAAGTGACAGCAAAAACCTGCTGATGTAGATATTTTAAATCATTCTGGTTTGAAAAACGTGGAAAAACAATGTTCCTACTAGGCTCCCTTGTAACTTTGTCAACAATCTGCTTCCCTGTCTAGTGCTGACAATGGGTCCATGTCCACCATCTCCAGCGGACCCCAGAACCAACAGCCATTGGAGGTTTTTAACCTAATCTTTACTCAGATTCTTGTCTTTAACAAGGAGCTGCCTGTGCCTTTTGACTCCTGTGACTCTGTTATGCACACTGCTGTGTAACAGAGTCAGCAGTTCTTAAAACTGCTTTAGCTGACATTTTTGTTGAACCCGTAGTTGACATGATTGAATTTGTCATAGCTTTCAGTTCTGCTTTTGCACATTTTTTTTTTCTTTTGTGAAGTTTACCTTATAAATAAGGCTTTGAGTTGTTGATTTCTTTTATTATGCCGTTTTTGTTTGTTTGTTTTCAGAATATGGACCAGCAGTCTATGTTCCCCTCCGGCTTTGGTCAGTTTTCCGTTAGCGTCTTTGATGACACCTTTGACCTCGGGCCTGGACTAGGGACAGAGGACAATCGGGATGCTGAAAACCAGTCAGAAAGGGACATGTCGTCTCGGCAGCGATACGGTGCCAGGCAGAGTAGAAGTCGTCATGGTTCAAGACGCCAAGCAGGAAGGCACGACGGAGCTCCTACTTTAGAAGGGTGAGTCATTTAGACATTTCTGCTTTTCTATTAGCACCACCCTATTTTTCTAAATGTTCTTTTTCCTTCCCTGGCTGTCATTTGTTTGTTTTTTTTCCTAGAATCATCCAACAACTTGTGAATGGAATACTTGGACCTCCTGTAAACATTGGTGTTGGGGCCTGGTGAGTCTGTGGTACTGACATTTGAGAAGCAAAGAGATAATCTTGCAGCAGTTTCTATACTCCAGTATCTCTTATTTTAAAGGGGGGTCCTCCACTCCAATCCGATGGACTATGCTTGGGGTGCTAATGGACTTGATGCTATTATAACACAGGTAAAAATAAAAATAAAAATAAATAATAATAAGTAAACAACAAATAAAATGTAAGTTATGTTTTTTGCAAGTCTGAAGTATAAATAAAGTAATTCAATCATGAATATTTTCTTCTCTGTTTAGTTATTAAACCAGTTTGAGAACTCGGGTCCACCGCCTGCTGACGGTGACAAAATAAGAAATCTTCCTACACTGGAAATTACCGATGAGCATGTTGGTAAGTAAAAAGGACTAAAAGCAACAAACGTTTAGCAGCTAAAACTCTAGACATTCAGACCACTGCACTGTCTTTGCACGGTGGGTAAGCTAATTTCCTGGACATTTTTTATCCACACAATTACCTTGACAAGATGGTGTAAACATGCAAGCATTAGGCTAGCGCTTCGACAAAGTTTTCCATTGCCAACCGGAGCAAGATTTTGAAGTCTTTTTCAAGAGTGTAGGTGTTTGTTTGTGACTGACATTTTATCAATAATGAATACGGTAAATCCCCAACAGAGCAGCCTGATAGTAGAAGTTCATAATACTTTCTTTCTGTGGGGCAAATCTGTTCACATACTCTGTGTACCTGACGTTTTCACACACTTCTTTTCAGCTTCAGGACTGGAATGTTCAGTGTGTAAAGAAGATTACAGCGTTGGAGAAAACGTGCGACAGCTCCCGTGCAATCACATGTTTCACAATGATTGCATAGTCCCCTGGCTGGAACAGGTATTTCACGTTATCCTACCCCATTTTCCCTTCTGTTTACTGTAAGCGTTACACCGGTTGGTGTTTGAAACAGGGTCACGAAGGGTAAACATCCATAACACCCCCGTGTTTGTTTTCTGCAGCACGACACTTGTCCAGTGTGCAGGACGAGCTTGACTGGACTGAACACGGCAACAAACCCTCCAGAACTCTCAGAGATGAACTTTTCATCCTCCCCTTCCTCCTCCTTGTCCTCCTCCTCTTCGTCGCCATCCTCCTCCTCCACCTCTTCTTCCCCTCCATCCTTGGATTCCACCAGCAACGAGAGCTCCACTGATAACTCGTAGGCAGGGTATTTGTATCCGTCACCTCATGAGCCGGTTTCTGCTCCTCGGCTGAGCAGTGACCTCCAGTCCCTCCCTGCTGTAGGGCAGAGGCCTGAGTGCATATCACCAGGATCACTCAGGCCTGTTTCAGGGGTAAGTGATACATGTGTTTATGTATTTTTGCCCGCTGTGTCCCCTCCGTGCCCCCACCACCACCACCACCACCACCTTCACCGGGAATGTGAACAATGGAAGGGCAGACGCCTGCGGTGCAGCTTCTGACTGGGAGGATGTGGAAAAGCGTGAAAACTTCAAGAGATTCGTGGAGCTCAAAGCACCTCTTAAAAGAGGAGAATCCAAAGGTAGAAGACCAGGAGCGCCGAGACAATAACCAGTGTTTTTTCAAACCTCCAGCCTTGGTTGATATAATACGACCCACTTTTGCGATAGACAAAACGTACGGGTGTTCCTTTTGGTAATAAGTCGCGTTCAAATCTTTGAGTGCGCAGCTTCAGTGTGCATTCAGATGTATTTATGGTGGTGAACGAATATTACTCTTCAGTATCTTTCCAATTAAAATTTACAATAGTTTGTAGAATTGTTTATTTTGAACAAGCGATTTTTATCTGATGAGTTGCAGTGGTTGTTTGAATAAAACTAGTCTTTCTTTAAGGTCCAGTCCGCGCTAACCTAAGTATTTTTAAAAACTGAGTTTTCTTTTAATCTCAGTTGCTGCAGTTTTTGGTGACAAAATCGAAGCATTACA
>NW_015115717.1:0-59716 GCF_001443285.1 Poecilia latipinna
AGGTGCATAGTAAAAAGGTAAAAGCGAGTAAAATAAGAGAAAAATAAAAATAATTATGTCTTTTCATGTATATACATACTTGCTGTCACATTAATTGCCCATTTGAATAAATCTGAATCTGATCCTCCTGCGCATCGTGCTAAGACTGTGGGAGTTTTAGCAAAACATCTTGGAACTAAACATGTTAACTATGCTAGAAATCTGACTGGAAAGGAAAAAATTTAAATAAAACTGAGAGATTTTTTTCCAAATATGCCTCAGGAAGAATATTTCTTCCAATTCATTGTTTCACCATTAAATTACAGCCAAATTGCTCTCTAAGAACAAAATGTTGCCTTAATTAAATCAAGCATATCCTCACAATTATAAGAAACACACAATATGAACACACATTGTTCTAAAAACTCAGTTTTAACAGCATTTGTCTGGATAAATGAAGTAACTGTGCTGAAGAGGTGAGAGTGGTGCTTTAGCATGCTAATGTGGGATGTCAGCTCCATTAAGGAGGTCTGCCGCGGCGCTGCTACCCTGTGCTCCAGAACATGGCTTTTCTGCAGGAAGGCCAGGTTTCCTTTTGATCAGCCGGCGCAGATGTGGCTTAGCGTGCATACATTACGTCGCATTGGGGCCCATTAGGAATTTGTGTGCTTTCAGGTGCAGCGCTGCCTAACAGGCAATTATACCGAGGAGCGAAGAGAAGTGGAGCCTGTGTAGTTTAGTACAGTCAGATGCTTTAAAAGTGCACATGTTGGCAATATTTGTCATGTTTGTATTCCAGTAAATGACATATTTATGTAAATGAGTGTCTCATAATCTTATCTGTCCGCCTGGGAAACCTTGGCTTCTGCCATCAGTGTGAACATTACCTTGACACGTTACACTGACCTAAGACATTTTCCAGCCATTGCACACCGTTTATGGAAACGGCCGTGGCTCCTTTCAGTGTTCCTCCTGACAGAAACCAAATTCTGCAGGATTTCAGTCCGGTCAAACATCCGTGGGATGTTCTGGACAAACAGGACTAACCCTGGAGGTCTGTCCTTGCAACTTTCAGACCTTAGCCCTCCCACGGCCGCAACAGACCCAGTCATTCAGACCCCACAGGATTTTCACTCTGTGCGCGGTCCGGCGGGGTCGCACCGACCTGGTGTGCGCTTGTTTGCATGCGTGCATGCGTGCATGCGTGCGTGTGTGTGTGCGCGTGCGTGCGTGCGTGCGTGCGTGCGTGCGTGCGTGCGTGTGTGTGTGTGTGTGTGGTTTTGTAAACTGACCATCTGATTGGACAACCTCTCCACTTCCCAACCATTACATTTTCCATGCTGCTTCTGAGATTAAAGGTGCAGTCTGTAACTTTTATAAAAATGTTTTATATATTTATTAAGTTTATCATTACATTGTGACAGTATAAAGCAGAATATCTGTGGAAAAGATCGAGCTCCTCTGCCTTCTCCCAGAGATAAATGCAGAAATACAAACTCGGTCAGAAACAACCAATCAGAACAGGAGGCGGGTCTTAGCGCCATCAATCACTCTCATGCTCCTCCCATGCCGGTTGCTGTTTACTGAGCTACAGCTGGTTCACCACAACATAGCCTGCTACAAATGCTAATGCTAGTTAGCATATTCACCAACGACAGCAGATACACATTTTTTCTGGAACAGTGAGTTTTTTTCTCCACAATTAGCACATTGAGCAGCATACAGGAGGTTGATTGACAGCGCTAAGACCCTCCTCCTGGCTCTGATTGGTTGTTTTTGACCCGGATGGCAACAGTAGCACTCCGAGGAGGCGGAGAAGCTCAGTCTTTCCACAGGTTACCTGTGTCATATGACAATGGGACAGCATGAAATTTGTCATAAAGATGGAAAGAAACATATTTTGTAAAAAGTCACTGCAGCTTTAAGGCAGGGCCAGACACCCTGTGGAGAGACCAAGCCTCATTCTTCTGGCCTCCATTCAGACCTCTTAACCATAACTGTTAACTGGAACATACATTTTCCACTAAACCAAGAGTTTCGCCTTTTTACCAAACTCTGACAGATGCAGCACGTCCATCAATCCGTCTAAACCTGCAGCCCACAGCATAAGTTTCATGATATGAGTGGAGAAAGTGAGCTTTGTATCCCAAAAGCTCAGCTAATCTCCTTTCTGTATGCTGAAATAAATGGTTTTCTTTCATCCTTACACTAAGGTACGCCACACACTGTGCCTTTAAACGTGTGAATATAAACCACTCATAGCAAAAGTCCTGCAAAAACTCTTTGTGGGCAGAAGGAAAATGGCAGCTAAACAGTCTACTGAAGTTAAAAGATATATTTTCTTCTAACATAGAAATAAATCAAATATAAAGGAAGGTGATTTTAGAGGTAGTGTCTCCAACTGTGTTGATTTTCACATAAAAGCCATTTTTTATTAAAGCAAAAAGGACTCTTTTAAGATCTTTATTTTTGTGCAAAGTGTTTCTGAGAAAAGAGGAGAAAAAACAATAATGTAAAAACCCTTTAGATGAAATGAGCCTCACTTATAGGTTGAATAAAAATAGTTTCACATCACCCCAAACTGTGAAGAGAAACACTCGGACTCGAGGCGCCATTTATCATAAACGCTTGGTGCGTTTGTGCATTAGTCCTGCCGCAGCGGCGAAGTGTCAGGAACTGATGAATAAGTCACAGCAGTCCTTCTTAAAGCCCATCCTCTGTTCCTCTGTGTGGAGCCGTGCATTTAGTTCACAGCTTCACCTGAATGCACCGCCGCCATTATTCTCTGACATATAAAGACGGCTGAAAAGAAAAGAAAAATGGACACTTCAGGAGGAGAATGGGGCTGTATCACAGAGCACGGCATCAGAGATGCAGGTAAAATGGTTCCTCTATTTAACTAACGCCTCTGACGGCCAAACCCCTCCATCGTTTTCACACCTTTTCTGCCTGGACTCTTCATCAAAGTGCTTTGGAAGCAGAAAAGACGCCGAGTTTTTAAGGAAAACAGCCACACCTGCGAGGAAGACAGGGGGCGGGCCACGGATAAATGCTTTAAAGTTTTATTTGGTCAAAGGAAGTGTGAAAAGAAAACCTCTGACACCTTCAGATTTTAAATAAATAAATACCAGAGCTGCCCAAACTTTCTCCAACCATTATCAAAAAGTTAAAAAAAAATTTGGCAATTTATTGCCGAGTAAGAGATCGGCAAAAATGACTTAATTATTGCCGAAGTAAAAATTAATTTAATCATTAAAATATATTTTTACATAAAAAACTAAAATGTAAATAAAAATAAACTTATTTTTTAAAATTGAATACAAAAATAAATTAAATGCATTTTTTACTTGAAAATATTTTCTTTGATTTTATTTTAAAATAATTAAATTAAATTTTAATTAATTATATTTAGATTAAATACCAGAACTATAATTCATTATAATTTAATTAAATTTTATATTTATTTGTGTAAATTACATTTTAAAATTTTAATTAAATATATTTTTTATTTTAAAAATATTTCACTAAATTTTTATTTAAAAAAAAAAATTAAAAATGTCACCAAATCCCTTAGTTGATTGAATAAAAAACTTATTTTTATGATCTCTAGCATTAACTTCATATATAATTCTCATAGCTTTATGTCACAAACAGAGGTTTAATGTTGGTTTTATTTTTGTTGCATCCATACAATTAAAATTCCAGTTTTCTTAGGATTCAGCAGATATTGAATATTTCTCCAGTCCTGCAGAATCCAATGTGGATTAATAAAATCTGTCACTTTATGAGGATCTGAAAGCCGTTAGCAGCTTTAGCACAAAGGGAATCTGTGTTTCAGGCCAGTAAAGCCTGAAACACGACAATAAGGCCTTACAGCTCAGACATGCTCAGCAACCTGCTAACAACCAACCTGTTCTCTTGTCAAAATGTCCCTGGGCAAGACAACGAGCAGCACATCAATGCAGGAATGCTCAGAGGGATGCAGAAGGAGCAGCAGCTCATAAACGACGGCACATAAAGAATGTAAGGTATGAAAGGAAATGTAAAGCATTTTTTAGACCTTAAAACAAAGTTTAAAGTTTGTCCTAAACGAAAAGCTCCACTAAAAGCATTAGACCGCTCCAAGCCAAGCTGAGACGGGCTGGTAAAAGAATACTGAAACCTCTGGTGGAAAGATGTCAAAAAACGAGAAGGTTTCCTAAAAGGAGCTGCCAAGGAGAGCCGAGAGGCCCAGCGATGATCTCAGAGAGTCCCCCAATGTTGCTGTTTTCTTATCATGTAATCTATCTGAGCTTTTAAAGTGGTTTCTATTCAATCCTCTTTCTTCACCTCGGTGTCTGGATGCCAGTCAACTTCCAGCGCAGACAGTATGTGTCAGCAGGCTGCTGAGAACTGGGATCCTGTATTCCCCTGTAACAGATGGGGGCAGATAAAACACAAGTACCCCGCCCCATTACCACACAGGACAAACATCTACCATCCCTTACCGTCACCTCTCTACTTCACATTTATTTGTATGCCTGTGTGGGGAACTACAAAGGACATGTTTGGGTCTACATTGGAGATTTACTGTAAATATTTAGCAATTTTTTTATTCTAATTACTTGGACATGCAAACAATGTTTTAGTTTTTTCTAGTGTTACACTGCAAAAACAGCAAACTTTACAAAGTATTTCTAGTGGAAACATTTTACTACACTGGAAAAAAACTAAACTATGAACAAGTAACTGTTCAGGAATATATATATAGGAGCTTTTTTAAGTCATTAACTCTTGAATTAGATGCAAAAATTACTAGTTGCACTGAAAGATTGTTTCACATTTTTCCCATGAAATAAGTGAAATAATCTGCCAGTGGATCTAGGACTTTTATATTGAGTTATCATCTGTATTTTGTAGATGATCTCAAAACAGATGAGTTTCCTAAAATCCAAAGTAAATGGATCGGTAATCGTATCCTGTAAGGCGTGGGCACTTGGGGTGCACAAAGCATCTACTTTACCCATTTTCATGTTCCGCCAAACACCACTTACCTCCTACACAAAGCTAAAGGAAGACTAAACATGACAGAAGGTAAGATTTACTCTCCAGAAGCCAATCAGACAACACCCAGTCATTTTGTGCAAAGCAAAGTCCCAACATGTAAACATGTGCAGTTTACATTAGTCGTCTTTAATCTCTATGTCACCACAAAAACAAAAAGTTTTACAGTTTGTCTTCACAACCAATGTGGGGAAAAAGACACATTTGGAACATTAAAGGGAAGATATTTTCCATCTGTCACAGTTTCTGAGGAGAACCTGAAAACAGTCCTGTCATTATGCTCAAGTCACTCAGGTCTGAAAACATCTTGTTCATATCTGCAGGCGTTGGTTAAAGTGCAGCGCAGAATCAAATCATTCACGCTGCGTTTCCCCACCTAACTCCACCTTTACCTCAGGCTGCGTTCGTTCGCCGGCCCTCCAGTTGGGACTCATGCCCTTTAATTCTCATTAGCTTTGTTTACTTATGTAAGGTTACCTGGTTTTACTGGAAACCAGAGGAATTTAGGTTCTGGAAAATCTGATCAGTTTAGTTAGTGCTGTTTCTTGTAACCTTTAGAGTTACAAGAAATGGCAATGGATTGATGCTAGTAGGTTTAGCATCAGGCCACGCCTCAATGATTATTACCCACCAGTATTTTTACACTTGGCAGTCTTTGTCTCACTCGTTCAACCCACTCACTCTTTCATTTCACTCCTTCATTTCTCATCCACACTTCCAGGGTTTCACAAGCAAACATTTTCTGCTGCGATACGTCCAACTATTGCAGCAGAACTCGGTCTCGATCCAGGAGAGTTTCAAAGTTGACAAGTTTGACAGGGAAAAAATGGAGGCTAAGCTAGTTTTATCATGATGCTACGTGTTTATCAGCACACATGGGTGGGTTTCGTCCCGTTGAGACCGAACCAGGAGCTGTTCCAGGATGAGTAAGTGGAACCAGATCCTAGTTTTGGTCTGTAAGGCAGACACCCTGCCTACTTTTAAAACTAGACTGAAAACGTTTATCCTGACCCATTTCTGTACTTATGCTGCCACTTTTTCTCACTTTCTTCTTCTGCTACTCTCCAATTTGAAGCTGCGCCTGGTGTGGCGTTCTGTTTGTGCCGAGTTTCCCATCTAATGCATCTGCAAGTCAGTAGTGTGTTTCCATTAACAATAAATATGTGAAATTTGCTTAATGGGATCACAGTACTTTATAAATAAAACTCACATGTTTCAATAAAACATTTCTACGTTAGAATGAGGTGTTTTGTTGTCCATATGGACAGAAATGTATTTCACAAAACTGCAATGGAAACACGTTTTTCACACCAATTGAGTCAAATGATCAAATGCTTGCTGTTTATGTTTCTGTTTTGTTTTT
This sequence comes from Poecilia latipinna, assembly GCF_001443285.1. Classification (NCBI taxonomy): domain Eukaryota; kingdom Metazoa; phylum Chordata; class Actinopteri; order Cyprinodontiformes; family Poeciliidae; genus Poecilia; species Poecilia latipinna. Next base: position 6,386 of record NW_015115717.1, read on the forward strand.
TGTCATTTGAATTTTTCTTAATTTATGGAAACACCACAATTTCTATTATTTTTTACTTTAGCAAAACAAAGATTTGCACACATGTCCATCGGAAACACAGCTACTGTTTCCGTTTTCTGGCATTCGCTCAGTTTTTCAGACGCTCAGGTAACTGCCTGATAATCTCATTCATGACACACTGGATCCTTGAAAATCAATATTATGAATACTCATATATACTGGTCTGCAAGAAAAACAAAATACACTTAAGTTGACCCATCCGTCCACTTCAAAAATTCCAAATCTTACCAATTATTTTTGTTAAAAACAAGCTCCTATATCTTGCTGAAAGTTACTTGTTAGTTTTGTCTTATTTCAACTGTACAAAGATATTTGCTTTAGAAATACTTGATAAATTGTATCTGTCGTGAGCACATTGCAGTCGACGTAAGCATGAGATCATGTTACTGTCAACACGTGTGCAGGACATTGTGAAAATAGATGTTATCCATAATAACGAAATGTGAGTATTGCTTTATCTCAGGTTTGCATGCTGAAGTTCCTGGTTCCTTGTTCCGTTTGAGTTTCAGTCAAACTATTTAAGCCGCATCTTGTTATTGTCCCGCAGAAAGATAATAAAAACTCAACAGTTGGGACTTTATCTGACATTTCTAGTCTGTGGTCCCAATAGAAACGACATAGAAACAAATGTCACTACAGCAGTGCGCCTTGATATAATTCATTCTGCCGTTCAATGATCATCCGTAAGACGCAGGCTCAGATTTTCATACAACAGCATGTCTAACCTGCTCCCAGATGCAGCCGCCGTGCCTCATAAATATTCAGGATACGGCGTTTCTTATCTGATTGCTCTGGTGGAGCAGTTTATTTCTTTAAGCCTGTTACTGAGAGCTTAAAGATGCAAAGAAAGATACTAGCAATCATAAAACAAGCACTCCCCACGCAACATCACTTCAAGTGCTGATTACTTTCATTACAGGGGAGTAATTAGCCCCTGAAGGGGAAAAGGTAGCTTCAGAGATTTGATCCCATGGTGATTTTTAAAGCATTGGTTTAATCTCACAAGAGTTAGAATAAATTAAGACTTCTCACTGGGGGAAGCACTCGTTATCAGAACAGACACTTATTGGTAAAAGCAGTTCGAATCCAAGCATCCAAAACAATGCCCGTATTAATTACACACTCCCTAAATTTATCACCCAAGCACAAAATTCCTTCGTGATGAAGTCCAGGAACGGTAAAATCCAGTTAATGTGATTTGGCACCAAACTGCAGCAGAAGATCATTTCATTCCCGTGAGCTTGGCCAGCTGGAATCGGACCTCTTCCAGAAACTTCCCTAAGATGCTGTAGGTGGTCCATGTTGATTTGCTTCATGGCTTTTACCAGTGTACTCTGTGAAAATCATCACCTTCAACAGGAACAAAAATCATTTTATTCGACCAGAAAGAGGAATAAAATCAAACAATATTTACTGAAAAAACAACATATTCAGAGCAGTAATAAAGTCAAATCTGTACAAAAATAGTTTGCATGCCAGATGAAAATCATTCTTTTTCTGCAAATATATTTGAACTAGAACCCCCCAAATAACAGATTTAGCTTCCCCTGTTTAAAAAAAAAAAAAAAAACCTCCTATTAAATGTTGACATCCACACAAAGTATGTTTATGCCATAAATAAGGTCAGTTTCTGGCACCACAGCTGCTGGTATTTTACCATAAATTAGAGATGATTTTTTTTTTTTTTTTTACAGTGCATTCATATATTTTTAGCATGTTAAGCATTAGTAAGCTCAATTATTTGCCTCAAAGGATGCATCTGCACCCACTTTGATGAGTCTTTGATGACTCATTTATCTTGATTTTAATCGGTGGGTCAATTTGACCCGGAACAGTATGCATGTCTCAAGTTCAATTATAAAGATCACCCATTGAAAAAAAAAAGTAATATAAAAAAAATGACCAAAGATCAATTTCAAGGAAATTATTGTTTGTTTTTTGTGTCTAGGTTTTTTTCAGTGGACATAAAAAATGTAAATTCCATTTTTTATGTCCAAATGAGTAATTGAGTAAGTTGTCGTCATTAATCTTAATTTCTGAGAAATAAAAAAAACATAATTGCACAAACATTGATTGAAATGGTTAATATTGGAGTTAATAATCAGATACAAAAATGTTTTGGAGGAATTTTTTGTTTTCTGACACGATTGCATGATAAAACACTCCCCGGGTCCAATTGACCCACGAACACTATTGCTGTTCCTCAGAAACGAACATAACGGCTACATGACGGTGGAGCATCGTCTCCATGGTTACCAATGGTTAGACACGGACCTTCTCCATATTCCGATATTTTACGTCTTTCTAATCATACCTACTTATGAAGTATATGTACTTTAACCTTCTTACCGTGTTAAAAGTCTTTGCTGTAAATCCGTGATTTCACCGCCAGTCGTTATGACTGGCTGTATCTTTCCTCATTAAAAGTTATAAATTAAATTGATAAGTTATTGGTTTGCGTCCCTCTCTGCCTCTGACCGCGCAGCGTCCTGTGACCTGTTTTAAAGTGAAATCAACTAAATAGAAGCGATATTACAGGTGTCTGTTCTACGAGCTTTAAAGGAGCGCATTCGCTGTTTCGACCTGCGTCATGGCGGAGTGGGCGGAGTTCTAGAGAGCATGACGTCACATGCAAAGGGTCAACATATGTATTTACACTTATAGTTTTTCAGTAATTTTACTGTGTATTCTGGTAGAAACATTTCCTTGATTGTCATGTTTTTGTGCAAGAAATAAAAAATAAGTTTTTACAAATTAATTCATAATTGTCTTTATTCCAAATCAGATCCTAAAATTAAAAGGTCCTGTAGAAAATGCCTGATATTTTCTGAACCTGTGACTCTTTCCAGTTCATTCTGGGGCAGCCCTAAGTGTTCCCAGCCCAGAGGGGATATGTATGTTCACCAGGTTCTGGGTTTGCCCCAGGTCTCCTCTCAGCATGAAATACCAAGAAAACCTTCAAAGGGAGGCGTCCAAATCAGATGCCCATGCCACATCAGCTGTGGCTTCGCTCTGCGTTCTGCCTGCATGACACAGATCCTCACCTTATCTCTGATGTGGTATTTAGACCAAAAGCAGCGGGAAGCGGTGAGCTCTGTTTCACAGCTGCATTTCATGTGTTTAGAGGAGAGAAGAGGCAGTGCCATCGTTTCCATTAGAAATGTACACAAAACCTTGTCTAAAAAAATCAATTTTGTTATTGAGGAGTTTCCATTAAATAAGAAATTAAAATCATAAATAAGTTTGTTCAGGCTATAAGACACTTAAAAACATGCCATGCATTCATCTTCCAGCGACTTCCTGTTTTCGTCTTCGTCGTTTCCAACAGAAGTAACATCCTGTTGTTGGTCACATGACTCGTATGATGTAAAAAAAGTGTTTCCATTAATCAACATTTTGATGTGTAACAACAGCACTTGACAAAATGTTAAACTTCAAATGTTGACTGTGTGACGTGTCTGTGATGTAAAACACTTTGAAATAAATACATTTAAACTTGATTGATTGATTGCAGTTTTGCGAAGTATACACTAATTCTGATACAGCCGAAAAACCATCTCATCCTCGTGCAAAAATGCTATATTAAAAAAAAAGATGTAACACTATCAGCGATGATTAAGTGTTTTGTCAATAAAAGGCCTTCTGCTAATGTCATAAGGGAGAAAAAGCAATTTTAACTCGCCTTTTATTTCTCCAAGATTCAGGTCATGAAAGATAAACACTGCAAGCATGGGACAAATTATACATTAAAGCTCCTCTTTATGAGCGCTGACAGAATAAATGCTCACTGCACATGTAAGAGGAAACATAAATAAGTTGGCTTGAAGCAAATGTCAGGTTTGTGTACCCTCAACAGAGAGTCAAGTTTCACTTTTAATAAACAAAGACTGTAAAACGATGCAAGAAACAAGCAGATTCAGGGGTTTGTCGTGTTAAAGCAGAACTACAAAAGTATGTGAAGCGTGAATCTGTTGGTTTATTTATACCTAAAGATCCATGGTGCTGAGACACAGAAAAAAAATTAATCAATCTTTACCAGCCTTTTGCTTGTGCTTTTCAGACATTTTGAAAAAAATGTCTCAGATTAACTGTCTCTGGAAAACAAGGTGCATTTTCACAGAATCAGATGCAGCAAAAAACCTTAGCGGAAAAAATGAAAGACCAAAAGATGGAGATGAATGCTACCGATCAGCTCATCTGCTCATGTTTACTAGATTTTTAAGTGTTGGTTTATAATAAAGACTAAATAAAGATTTATTCAGCTGTTTAAGAATGCAAAGTCAGTGTAAGACGCAGCTTTAAGGAGGAACAGAGCAGCAGGTGATTCCAGCGATCAAACCTCTGAAACAGACATAAACCGCTGAAGTGTTTATGCAAAACAATGTTTTTCTGCAAATGAGGCCCAGCAACCTGTTTATATTCTCAAGACGCTCGTTTCACACCATCACAGCAGAGAGGTGCTCATCATTGCTGTTTTTCAGATTCAAACCGTTTCTAAACTTCCTGTTGACTGCAGCTCAAACGAAAAGCCTCACTTTGCTTCTTCTGCTCCCCTGCAAAACAAAATAAAGCTTGATTAGTTTTTATTCTTTCTAATCTTACGCCTCATTGTGCTGCTTTTCCAGGCTCTCTGTCGCAGCTAAACCTTTTAATATTGTGTTTAATATTTGCTGATTTCATGGACAGGCCACTTTAAGAGATGCATAAGAGTAAATCAATAAGCTAATCACAAAATGCTACATTATGATTCAGACTTTAGATTTGGAGTTTTCTGTATCTTGCTAAATATTTAACAACCATACATATTGGTTCAGTTTATATTTATACTGTGCTCTTTATAGTTAGTTCATTTCATGAAATCTGGTTTGAATGCTCTCATGTCTCCACCATAATAACTTTATAGTCATTTCTTAGTGAACATCTTTGATTTTCTTTCTTGTTTGATTCAACATACTTTGACAGTCTGAAACACAGTCCTAATGAAAAAACTGGACATTTGTGGCTGTAATGTGACAGAATATGAGATTTAAGTGGACTATGAATATTTATATGGAATCCTGAAGGTTGTGGAGAAATAAAAAAGTCAAACTAAGCTGTTGCTATGGATACCAAATCATTACCGGTTTAGTAAAAGTGAGAAACCTCATTTCAAACACACCTCTTCCTGTGATTAACTGTAACAGGAAGTCGTCTTAATGCCAATCTGACCAATTTAAGTCCAGCACTCCCGTGGCAAAAATGGCTAATTTTTATCAGCACCAGCTCATGGAGGAAATATTTTCCCGTTTAGCTGCTAAATGCTCCACTAAGTTCAGCAGCTGCTCGTTAACGGTGTTGCTGTTTGGTGCTTTGAGGCCAGTGAGTTTATTATAGCTGTTCTTAAAGCACTGCATCACATAAATTAGCCCTGCAGGAAGAACCTGATTTGGCAACAACAGCCCAGTGTAAACATGATGCTCATTTCTTTAATATTTCACTAAGCACAATAATCAGAGCACAAAAAGTAGGTGAAAGTTTTACCTTTAACTTACAGTAAGATTATCAGTTCAAATTAGGAAATAGATTATATAGTAAAGATTTTAGAGATGGTTTCCATCATCAGCTGAATATAAATTTTCAATCAATGCAAATAAAAGTTAGACTTTTGTAAACTCAACATGGGGAATAACATCTATGTGTAGGTGCTCTATACATGGGCTGCTACAGTAGTTTTGAAAAAACTTTCTGGCAAAAAATTTTTTTGCAAAAGACAAAAGTTTAAAATGTCACAAAGGTTTTCAAATTATGACCGTAAAGCTAAATGCTCAGGATGAGAAACATTATTAAGTTTCTGATGTGTAAGAGAGATTCAGGAACTTCCATATTTTCTAACCTTTTTCTTCTGTAAATGATCATAACGCAACATAACTGGTTCCAATTAGACACATTATCAGCCTAATCACATATCCTGTATTCAATAAAAGCCTCTGGCATTTAAAATGTCTGCTCTCAATTTTAAACTTTTAAAAAGTTCTGTTGAATTATGATGATACAAATAATTGTTTTCTTCTTTCTAACCATAAATATCTCAGCTTGATTAGAAAATAAAATCAATTTTACTGACACATTTAATACTATTTCTCTTACAAGTTTTAAGTAGTTTGCTTTTTGAAATAGGAGAAAAAACTGGTATGAATAAACTATTTTAAAACATGACTTCAGCATTAGGCTTATGGAAAGTTTCCAGGGCTTTAACAATTAAAGCTTTTGCTATTTTCAGCTTTTTGGCAACACTGCTGGTTTAAAAAAAAACAGGCAGCCACATGCAGGCTCGCTGCTGAGGCAGTTAATCTGGCTAATTAATTAGCTCGACATCAACATGCTATTTTACAAAGAGCAGAACGTCAGAAAAGGGATAATTTTCTACGACAAGTACCTTCAATTTAGAACTACAGCTAAATTTATCTGCTGTTTGTTGGCTGGTTTTCTTGCCACAGTGTGTGTGTGTGTGTGTGTGGCTCAAAGAAAACAAAATTACACTGTTTTATCTTCTTCTACTGATACTGGAGGTATTATAGACATTAACTTAAAGTGGAACTTAAGGACAAGTCCTGTGAGGACATGAAAAAGCAAAATCCAACAAGCAACAACATTATATTTTCTCAAATGCAATCATGAAAATAATCAAACATAATCTGGTTCTGGGGATTCAGACCAGGCCAGAACCAGAACCAGAACCAGAACTAACAACAGCAGAGCTTTCCATTCAGTGACGTATAAAAACTAACAGCAACAGCTTTCTGGATTTTTGTGAAGACACTTTCAATGCAACTAAAGATAAACACTTGATGAGTTTCTCTAGATGTCGTTGCAACGTTGATCCTTTAATCCTAAAAATGTTCTTCAAGTGACAGAAGGCCGACTTTGTAACCATCTTTATGTGTCTGTGAAGGTTCAGGTCTGGATTGTTCCTCTTTAGGTCTGAAGCTAATAATTTAAATTTAGTTTCTGTTCAGCAGAAGAAAGCTGTGGCTCATCCACACAGTCAAAACTTTTCTCAGTTCAGAAACCAAACTGAAGACGTCAACGCAATCGGCCATCTTTAAGATTTAACTGCTGAAACAGCTTTTTCAATCAGTTTACTGATAAATGACGGTTGGAGATTGGCCTGTAATTCTGAAATACTTGTCTAAGATTGGTCTTTTATTTTAGTGGTTTGACAAGAGGGTTGAGGTTAGGTTAATTCTAACTCTAATAATTGGTTCAATTCACCACTAAGCTGCAAATTACTCCAACGCAGCGCTCTGGTCCAGTATAGCAGGATTCAGTGTAATAAATTAGGATAAATAAAGGGAATTTATAGCTGAGGAAACACTCAAATCAATAAAACTTGGTTTATTTTGGAAGGCCTTGGATTTTATTTCCAGTATAGTGTCTCAATAAACTACCAACAACCTCTGCTGAGCAGGAAGTTACAAACTGTTGCACTGTTAGCAGATGAACACCAAAAAGCCTTGGTGCTCTGATAAATACGATGCATGGATCAAAATGTCTGATTAAAAAAATAAATGAAATCTGCTCATGTTTTATTGGGAATGTGTCAAAAGCTTTGTGAAAATAAACAGATTTTTATTCATTCAGAAAAATCAGTGTTTCTGCTTTAAACACGATTTTCCTCCCTGGGTTTGGAAGCCATTTTTATTTGGATTTGAGTCGATCCAAACCTGAGGCAAGGCTAAACAGTCAGACCAAGGCAAATGCATTTAGTTTATCAGTAATAATGTTTTCTCTTTTTTGTGTTTTCATCAGAACAGAGCATCTGCTCATGTCCACAAATTATATTAAATTCACAAATGCTGCTATTAAATAAAATCATTTATAGTCAGATTATTCCTTCTGTATCTCTTGCCTGTGGGTGAGTATTTGTTAGTGTTAAAAGTGATTTTTTTTTTCTCTTTTTTTGCAGGGAAACTGAGATTCTTTGTTTTCATTCAGCACACCTTATCTTTACTCGTGCTATTTTAAAAAGCGACAGCCTATATTTCCTATGCAGCCGAGAGAATCTTGGTTTAAATCGAAGCCAACGCACCGGTTCAGCGTTGAAATAAATTCTGCTTCTCAGTGGGAAGTTGCAGTTTTTCTCCACATTAAACTCTCCAAGCTGCCGGTAAATTTGGCCCAGCGGAAAGCAGGCCGCTGCGGACTGCAAGACGCAGAATGAAAATGAACTTTCTCCGTCAATCAGTTTCTCTCCAGAAAGACAGCAGTCTGCAGTGTATGATTTCTGGAAGGGCAGGGAAATAAATAAATAAAAAAGCACAGATCATGAGTGTTTGTATTCATGAATGTGGCAGCGTGGGCGAGTGAGTCTCCAGAAAGTGACAAAGATAACAGGGCGAGGAAACTGATAGACAATTGCTGGGTGACTTGGCTCCTATTTCCTGCCTGTCCCCGGTGATTACCTCGGCCTGCTCTGTTTTTCTCTCTATTCCTGTGCACATTGTCAAACAGCATCATCTTGCAAAGCCTCCCTGAGCCCAGATGAGAGATGGAAAGATTTATGTAAACAACATCTAACACCTCGACATGCTGGAGAGGGACAGAGGAAAGCGGGGCGAGGTAAAAGGAAAAGGCAGGCTGAAGCACATAATTCAGACGTGGAGGTGTGACAGAAACAAACCTGCAGAATATTGCACATTCAATTTATTCCTTTTCACTTTTTCTCTCCTGCTTCTGTCGGTGCAGAAGTACTTATTGTCACTGCGTGGAGATCAGGAGCTTTGGATGCACGGTAAAGACAGACCACCTAGTGAAGCAGACAGCGTCCTGGACTTTCTGAGCGGTTCAAGTGCTGTGTGAACGATCTGGGCGAGCTGGGCCGGCGGCCAGCGCCGATGACACGGCAGACGCTGCGCACGGCATAAAACGTGTCTGCTGCAAAACTGTTTTCTTTATCTACCAGAAAGTAAAAACTTGATTGGGAACAGAGGTGCCTATTACAGTCAGAAGTAATAATAGGGTCGGGTGACGGCGTACATGACAGAAGACGGGGAAAGAAAGAAAAAAAAGGCCTTCTGGCAAGCATTGTAGCCGAGCAGGGCGTGTGCAACGGCGGGAGTCGCTTGCGCTGTTTGGGTGCTTATTTACTGGAGGAAATGGTAGCAAGGTATGCAAAAAATGAAGAAGAAGAGCCAGAAGCTTTACAGACAGACAGAATCACTGTAATGATTGTTCTGTCTTTTGTCACACACACAGCAAGCCAAGAAACTGTGAAACTGACGTCTCACAAGGGAGGTTTTGAAAGGAATAATGCTGTTTTTGACAGATCTGAACTGGATGTCATTGAAGCTTTTAGAGAAAAAATGGCTGCTGATTCGTCCGAGGTGAAAAAGAAATATGCATGTAGAAATAGTCAATTTAGTGAAGCTCATTTCCTTTTGTATGGTTCAAAACTCAACCACAGACATGTGGCCCGACTTCAGTGGTTCTCCATGTTTGCGGGCCACACCCACTTCAGCAGCAACAAAACATACAGACCACACTGCGTCAAGAAAGCGGATCGAGAACTGGGTCGTGTATAATTTCTGATTGGAATTTATTCACCAAACACTTTCCCCTCCATTTAAGACAAAAATGTCTCGCGTCTAAAGCTGGCGGACCGCTAAAGAGCGGACCCGTCTCTGTCGCTTTGACGCTCCAGGCGCCGCTCTTCATACCATAATCCCTAATCATAAACTAGGCTTACAAGTCATAAAATATAAACTGCTTGTTTACTGTTTCTCTCAGAAACCACCTACAACTCTTTAGGCCTGTCACCATGGAAACGAGATTGGACCCTTTGCACGTGACGTCACGCTCTCCAGAAACAACCAATGCGCTCCTTTAAAAACAGACACAGGATGCTCTGTTTTTACAAGGTAAGACAATTAACTTTCATATACTTTATATGTAAGTATAATTAAAGATATCAAATACCGCGTAATGGAGAGGGTACGCTGCCTCTAACCACTGGTAACCATGGAGACAATGCCGCACCGTCATGTAGCCTAGCATGTATGGAAAAAAACTGGTTAGCATCTCGTCTTCTGTACGTTTTCAAGGCTGTTTCGGTGTAACAGGAAGCGTCGTTTATGACATAATGGTAAAAGTCATGTGGTGTGAATTCAGGCAGTCAGTAATTTAATCAGCACGTCAGGAGGGAGGAGGAATGGGTCGGTGTTTGAACGCTAGCTGCTCCAAACTTCTCTAAATACCGCCGTCTGTGAGCCCAACCAGGCGTGTTACGTTCACAGACACATTAGCTCGACTCGAACAAGTAGAAGCCATGAATAAACTGGCAAAAAACAACTTTAGAAAACAATTTCAGTCGCTCTGTCCAAGATTCCCGTCCCTCACTTCTGATGTCCTGCATGGCGCCTCCAGTAAATCCACATCATTCCGACTCTCAGGATTTTTATGAGCTCCAGAATACATACGTTCCCATCCTTCCAGTTTGAGCAACGTTATTCCCCAGTGAGAGTTTCTACAGTCACAGGCCCATCCTTAGTCTATAGCTTTATTTCAAACCCAAAAGGTGAAATAAATATGGTTTTGACAGCAGCATAGCACTGCAGACTTCCTGTTCATCCTCCTGCAACATCCAGGCAGCTTGATTTCTACTCTGGTTTTCACATCACTAAATAATTTATAGACTTCCAGGTGGACTTTGCATTTACGTCTGTGGTTAGCGGTTCCAACATGACAGTGAATGTTTCTGCACTGCAGAAACCAGACATTCACCTCCAGTTGGACACGTCTCAACTCAGAGGCGTCTTCATTTGTTTGGACAGCATTTCATAAATTACCTAATGAGAAATACTGTAATATTAAAACACAGGAGTAGTTCTTGTCAAATACAAGCTGTCTCTCAATGGGTCAGCATGTTACTGCCTGGTGATATAAATATTGGAGATGAAGCTTGACATATTTATGTCTGAGGCTCTTATTATGAAGTAGGACAGGAAATAGTACTTAGTTGGGTTAATAAAGCTGGTTGAGCAACACTCCAGCATTTTAAATCATTTGTGTTGCAGGATTTTGAGTTCCCAGTAGAAAATAGAGTTACAGATGAGAAATGATTTATTTTAAAGCACTGTAAGGAAATATTTCAGGTGCCTGGTGCACAGTTTAATTTAAAGGACTATTTCACTGTTTTTAGAAAGCTGGAGTACATTTTATACACTCTAACTAAATATTCAATTGATTGAAATGTTTAATTGCACACAGAACAGATTGTTAAAGGTTAAACTGAGTTTTGAGAAACCATTTATTTTATTTTATTTTGCAAATGCAAAAGACCATTTTTAATGCTTCTTTGGCAGAAGAACCGACCTGCATGCAGACCGACACAAGCGTGAAAAGAGAAGAATATTTAAAACATAAGTTTGTAATTTGAAAATCCTCTTCTTCATTTTATGATTTTCAAAACAAAAATCAGAGCAGAACAGCAACAGAAGCTGAATATGTTGTTCCAACCCTATAATCTGTCATTCTTTAAGAGTTCTCCAAGTTTAGATATAATCTAATAAAGTTGAGTAAATAAAGCAATCACATCGCTGAAGGCCTCACCTTTGAGATGTTTTATGAAATGAATATAAATACTTAAAAAGCCTGTTTTTTTGAATGGGAAATATACTTTAAAACACAACTCCAGGTTTAGAATAAATCTGGTTTATTTATGTCATATCAATATGCAGCAAATGTTATCACCAACCAGATTTATATACACAAAGATATACCTATAATAAGATCAGGCTAATTATATGAACAAAGTTAATTTAAATACATATATTACAGTTTGATCTGAGTGATAATATGACACAGTTATGTTCATTTTTCCAAATTAAAAAACAAAAGAAATGGTCAAATAAAAGTGATGTAATTCCTTTCTGGAGGAACATTTAGCATCAAGCTTACTGTTCATTTATTTGATAGAAATAATAAATCGAAATGTTTTAGATTTATATCGGCATCATCATCCTGATGAAATCAGAGTTTTCCTGCCGTCTGCTGAAATATTTCATGCAGTGCGTTGACTCAGCGCCTCTCAGACAGAATAAGGACAGAACATCTCCAACACGGTAATTAGTCGCCGTGCAGCTGTGTGTGGTCTGTTTACATGAGCCCGTAATGTATTGTTGAAACGTACCTGAGGGATGAGAGTTTCTCATGTACAGCGCGACACACTGCTGTAAAACGTTGGACTTTGATCCTTTAATGCAGCCCGGTTTAAGCGGTAAGCTCCTCGTTTATCCGCTGTGAGAAAAACTCTGAGGCGCCTCTGACCTTTGACCCGCTCAGGTTGGTTCAGGAAACCCTCCGGTGTGCAGGCATGAGCACAGCGCAGCACAACGAGCTATCACACAAAGAGTGAGACCAAAACAATTACACACAGGTGTCATAAATAATGTCAGTGACAGCCCAGATGCTCAGCCATCCCTGCTCCACTCAGGCCTAGTCAAAGCACATTAAAGGTGCTTTGTGTCGCGGCACAAGGCTGAGCATTGTTCTTTGTTCAGCGCCGTCTAACTGGAGGTGTAAACAGAAAGGTTGGCTTACAGCTGGGCTCAGGTGTTCAGGAACAGAAACATGCGACTCTGTCACCAGCAGACTTTATTTATTCAGAACAAAAGTAAAACTGTTTCCATCCGGAGGCGTCAAGGAAAAGCGTTAATTATGTGTCATGAAGCTTGAGATCAAAAATAAGCAAATGCATGCTGGAGAAATTAGATTTTTATAGCAAACAAAAAACATTCCTTCAACCAGAGCTGGAAGTTACATTTACTCTGTTACATTACTGGAAAAAATGATCTTTTAGGAGTATTTTATACGTGTTTTTAAGTATCTCTGCTCTTACTTGAGTAAAATTTCTGGATTTTCTACCGACTGAATGAAAAACAAACATGTTTTAACCAAAAATCCACCAGACAGACACAGACCTGCAGCTTTTATTAAAGTTTCATCTTTACTGAAAGAAACTGACTTGATTTGCCTGATTTTAATATTTTTTTAATTAGTCATTTCCGGCCTTAAAATACCAAAATTTCCACTTAACTTTATATTTTGATGATGTAATTTTTAAATATTAAATGACTGATCATTTCATCAGTTACTCAGTACTACAGTAGATTTTTTTCAGCAATTTCTTGGTAATTTTTACTTTTACTTGATTAAAAATATGTTGAAGTAGTTCTAGACTTACTTAAGTATAATTTTAGTTACTCTGCCCACGTCTGCCTTCAACCAAGACTAAAAATATCCTGACATTTCAAATAACAAGGAGCTAAAATTGCCCCAGTTAACTTTTCCTCCAGCAAACATACTTCTTGACAAAATCCCCCAAACCTTCACAGTTGTAGTTTTTGTAGTTTCTGCTGTTTACCAAATAAACTGACTCACATCAGGACTTTATGACGGTTACCCGAAGCCCACGTTGGCACATTTCTAACTTTTATTTGCTCTGGTTTCACTGCTCCAGTAAACATGCTTTGGTCTCATCTGCAAAAACAATGAAGTCCAATAAATGGGTGTGACCAGTTTTAGGGTAAAAAGGCACTAAATGTTTTGGATTAAAAATAAAACTAATCAAAACCATGGCTAATAAAAGGAAAGCTCTTTGTGTTTCTTATGTTTTCTATTTAGGAAGATCTAAATACTTTATGAAACGTTTCCATCTGCATCAGCTCCATTTGATGAAGTGATGAATTCTTAAATTTCAGCCACACAAATTATTCTGAGGGACACAAAATAACAAAATAATTAAATTTTTTCCATTTAGGCACCAACAGTTTCATCTTTACATTTACATTTCATACATGAAAACCAATTTCACACTCTGTCCTCCTTTCACCTTTCTCTGCTAAAATACCTACAGTTTTCTTACAAACCATTTTAAAAGGCTGACTGAACACAAATGAAGTCCATTTGACTCCAGTTTTCCATTCTGAACAAAGTTTCCATGTTTTCTCACATCCTTACATTTTCCACTTCAGAAGAAGTACAGATACTTTTATGAAAAAATGCTCCAGTAAAAGTACAAGATAAAGTGTTTTAACCAAGTAAAAGTAAAAATGTGCAAGTTTTGAACTAATTTTTACCTTCAAGAATACAAAGTGACTGAAATACTTAAAGTTCTACTCAAACAAAACATTACTTTTCCTCTTTTGCTGGTAACATCTGTGTTGGTATAGAAATAAAAAACACTGATACGGTCCAGTTGCATCCAACTGAATGGAGAATTACTGGCACTATTACATGTTTTTTTGTGCAACCTGTGGCTTTTTACTGTTATTAACGAGCCATGCCTGAAAATATAAGGAGTAGAGAGTACAGATATTTCTCTTAAAATGTAGAAAATAAAAGTAAAAAGTCACCAGAAAGATAAATACTCAAGTAAGGTGCAGATACCTGAAAAATCTGCAGTAACCAAGTACACTGGTAACTTAGTATTTTATTAGTTTCAATACCCTCAAAAAGCAGTTTATATCTTTCTGAGGATGTTCAGCTGCATGTTGGATTGTTTGTTTTTCTTTAAAATGAGGACATTTTATGCCTAAAAATCAACCAAAACGAGACAATTTGAAGCAGAATGAGGTTTAACAAACTGAGCTTCAGAGCCTCAATTTTAAACCCACAACCAAACCGGTGCGACCTTTTCCTTTTCCTCCATCCTACAGCTGAAATTACTTCTTTTGTCAAAGTAAAATGAAGTCCTGGATTCCTCCATTAACTTATTTTAATGTCCAAGTTTAAAAAAAAAGTTCTAATCCAGTTTTACCAAACTTTTTTAAGCTATTGGGGATTACAGTGGTTAAACAAAAACAGCACATGTGCAGCAGTAATGTGAGGCCTCAGAAACACATGTGCAGCAGTAGTGTGAGGCCTCAGAAACACATGTGCAGCAGTAGTGTGAGGCCTCAGACACTCATCTTTCCCACAGATTGGCCTTAATGACCAAATGATTGGCACGCCTGTTGTCTCTTTTTCCACTAACAGAAGTGCTGAGTGGACATGATTTCCTGGTTCCCAGCGCTGGTTCTGTCCAGGAGGCAGGAAGAGAGGCGCGCATGTTGCAACACATCGTCACCAGGTTTCCCTCAATGGCTTTATAATGATCTTAGGGAGGAATTCTTTTGTCTATCCTTATGGAAACAGTGTCTGTTGGTGTCTGACGATGACAAATGACCCGCATACCGGCTCTTCTTTCTTCCGGAAACTGTTTTGAAACTTCACACCTACACACTGTCTTGGAAAAATACTCTCTGCTTTGTTTACAGTTTGTGATGGTGAGTTAAACAAAACTTGAGAGAGTAAAACAACGCATGAAGAGATTCTGTACAGTATTTCAGTGTTTTAAATAAATGCTCAGCTAAAATGAAGACGAGGGCGAAAAACAAAGCACTAAGTTTAGTTGAGTGAAAACATAATAAAAATTAGTTAGACTTAAACCATTGTTTAGGGTCTTTTGTTGAAATAGACAAAAATGACTCAGAATCTTAATTTAAAACCAAATTTTACTTTTAAATTTGAAAGAACTGTCAGTTTGCGGACAGCATCATTCATGTGCCAAGAGTTTTGCTTTGCTCAAATGAAAACCATTGCCTGTGGCTGAGGAGTTCAAGTATCTTGTTGTGTTGCGATAAAGCGAAGCCAGACAGATCGAGGTTTCATCTGCAGTAATGAGGAAGCTGCTCCAGTCTGCTGTGGTGAAGGAGGAAGGAAACACTTTTGATTTCCTGAACCATCTGCGCTGAAACCCTCACTAATGGTCAGGAGACTCTGAACATCTCCAAAAGAACAAGATCTCAAACACAGGCAGCTGAAAATAACGTTGAGAAGTGAAGACCTCCATCATAAAGGAGGAGCTTAAAGTGGAACCACTGATCCATCGTGATTGTTGAGGGGATCCAGACGTCTGATTGGGTCGACTTTATTTGGAGGTTTTCAAAACAAAGACTTTAAAAAAGCTCCTAAAGTTTCCTGATCAACCAACAGCAATGCAGCAACTGGTTTCTGGATGGTGATTCTACAACAAAACACTTGTCTTTTCCAGCAGCCATTGTACAGAGTGGTTATTTGTTTGCAAACAAAGCGGATGGCGTAGGCCATCCGACTCTTTCTGCAGTCAAGCTGCACAGTTGTAGTTACCTAAATTTATCTTGATGTTTTAGCATTAGCTAGCATGTTGTTAGCATGCTACAACTGTTTATCACCGTGTGATAAAATAAGTTAAGCTACTAAATTTATATTTTTAGCAACCCGTAAGCATTGAATGCAGGTGAGTCGCTAAATGACAAGAGAAATGGCATAAGCATTGGATAAAAAAATAAAATCCATATTTAGCAAACACAGGACAAATAAAATCAAATAATTTCTTTCTATTTTGGTCACAATTAGAAGGAAAATGAACTTGTAGCTGCATACATCAGGGCAAGTAATAAGCTAATCCTTCAGAAATTATAAATGGAGCAGGTTAAACACAAGTCAGTGTGAAGTACAGAGATGATGTGCTAAAAATAAAACCTATGACTGCTGAAGACGCCGCAAAGCTTCATGCCGGAGTTACGCCGGACGAAGAGAGGCGATCTCCGTGGGCTGTAAGATCTAAATGATTTTATTATTCTCATTGTAAATAGTTTAAGTAGTTAAAATAATGTGTTCCTGCCTGCATTCTGAAGGCGACGCGCAGCAGAGCGGCTGCTGACGCAACGTGTCGTCAACTGATAATCCCTCTACAGCGCATACAGCAGTAAAAAAATAAAAAAAATTAAAATACAGCGATAAAACCAGCTGACCAATCGTGCTGGAGTTCCACTTTGGTTGCTAGGTAACAGTAGAATGCCTGTCGGTTGTGACTTTACAATCAAGAAGTTTTGAAATGGCTTATTTTTCAGACACCAAAAAAATGTTGGCAAAAACCTGAAATATTTACATGTTTTTGCACAAAACTTAATAATTTGATTGTGTGCAAACAATCACATATTCAACATCCTGAATATTCTTTCTAGTTCCAACTAAATTTCACAGGTTGCTTCTGGAAAGTCGATCCAAACCTTCCGGTAACGTGACGTGAAATGACTCCAGGTGTGTACAGCTGCATCTGTTTGTGCAGCAGCTCCATCTGCGCTGCTGCTGTCAGATCCAGGTATGGCTTCGTTTTCTCCTCTGCCCTTTCCCCCTCAGCACGTCACTTCAGCATCGCACTTATCTCTAACTTCAACCCGTCTCTGGCTCTTTCTTGCCTTCCCCACTCTACCCGATGGTTTGACATTTCTGTCTGTCTGACAGATAAAATAACCTCCTTCCTCTCTCCTACTCCAGCTTATTTTATTCTGCTCTCTCTGTGCTGTCAGGCCCAGTCAGTGTCACTGCTGCCTGATGTTTTCTGACTGTGCCTTATCTCGTCTCTCTCTCGCCTACTTTAATCTAATACTGCACAACATGCACGCACACATGCAGCCACCAAACACATTGTCCTTTTGCTCCCCAGTCCTGCAGGCAGATCCGTTTTCACACGAGGCCACAGCCACATTGTTCTTCTGGGCCTGAAGAACAACTGGGGCCCATCCTGCGGCCCGCCTTTCTGTAACCTTGTTTTCTCGCACAGGTTAAAATATTTTCACACCAGCTCTGAGCCGGGGTAGATAGAGATTCACGGGGCAGGAGGTGAGGAGCGTTTCCGGCTCTCTGGTCGGAGCGGCGGGGCAGATAACAGACACCCCGAAGGAAAACAGCCAGGCACCGACCGGCTGTGTTAGTTAAAAAAAAAGAAATAAAATAACTTTAAAGATTCATGTGCGCATGTGCGGGAGTTTGCCGTACTACACTGCAAAAACCATCAAATCTTATCAAGTTTTTCTTGATTTTCTAGTGGAAAAATGAAATAAGACACTCGAAACAAGACAAAACTAACTGACCTGTAACTTTTAAGGAGGTTATAGAAACTCGTTTTTAAGTCGATTCTTAAAAACTCTGCAAAAACACCAAATGTTACCGAGTGTTTTTGGTCCAGTTTCTGGTGCAAATATGAAATAGATTTGAAGTAACTTAGTTTCAGAAAGGGAAGAAAAACCTTTTTATTTAAACTGTGTAGTAAAATAATGTTCATATTGTTTCTTATCTTTTCACTTTTTACATAGAAAATCCTCCTGACCCTGTTTGTCTGTCCTCTCCTGCAAAAATACAAAATGTTACCAAGAATCTTCTAGTGGAAAATATTTTAGTGAAATAAGAGCAAATTAACTTACAAGTAACTATTCATCAAGACACAGCAGCTTGTTTCAAGTTAATACAATTTTCATGGTATTATAATGCTAATTCACTCTCAAACATACATAAACTTTAACTTTGTGAAAATTACCAGGAAAAAAAAAACACCAAAATAATAAATAAAACAAATAAAAGCACAAACAACCACAACCATTAAGGAAACAAATTATGAAGTCTCTCCAACCAAAATGACCCTTCAGCAAATATTAATCATCAGAATGGAAATTACTGAGCTCTGTGATTAATTGATTAATTACTTATTGTAACATTTTTCATCAAAAACATTGTCAGACTAATTGACTTAAAAGAAGCTCATATTTCCTGCTGAAAAGTTTTTTCTAAGTTAGTTTTGTCTTATTTCAGGTATTTGCTCTGGAAGATAAAAACACTTGGTAATATTTTGTGTTTTTGCAGTGTTCACCATGTTTCTATCATTTCCTTCTGCTTCGTTGGAGATTTTGTCACATAAAAAGCTGCTCTGAGTTTTTTAAAGACATTATTTTGAATAACTGACGCAATTGAAGTTTTATTTCCATCTCCAGTCGCGTCGTTTTTCTTATCTGGTATCGATTCTTGGAAAACTTCATTACATCCCAGAGATTCTCATTGACGTTTCAGTCCGATCCACCGAGTCGTGTTGGAAAATGATCTTCCTCTCCGCTCTGCGTTCCCAGATGAAGTGAATCCTGGCTTCGGATCAATCCCTGCCACCTCCGTGTTGGGAAAGACAGACTGTCCCAAGTGAGGGAGTTTATCAGGGACTCTTGTTCATAACTGGAAAGCACAGAGCAGCAGATCGATAAGAGATCAGTGGAGCTGAAATGAAAAGGTTTATTCCTCAACCCGGCCGCTCCGTCTGCATCCCGGCTTTCACCTCAACGCAGAAGATCTTTAAGCAAAACAAGATGCAGGCAAACGTCAGGAAGTTTAATATATCTACACTGGAAAACATCCGAAGGTGGTTTAACTTGAAAATGAAACTTTTCATCAATGTAAAAACATATTTTTAGTCAATAAAAGCTCAATTTCTTACTAAAAAGTTACTTATATGTCAGCTTTGTCTTATTTGAAGTGGAAGATATTTGCTTTAAGAAATAGATAAAAATAAGGATTTTGTGTTTTTGTAGATAGATTAGTCACACCCTAGACACAATTAATCACTACGCTTAACTTTATACGCTTGAAACAAAAATATGCACTAAATTATGGTTTTTTCAGGAATGGTGCCATTCCAACCAATTAAAATGCAAACAATTATCTGATGTTTTTGTAGCAGAAACCAGGTAATATAATATCCCAGCACTCAACAGCAGCTAAGGAAAATTTACTCCACTGTGCATTTTTATTTTTAAGCTCTTGTGTGCCTCCCCCCTTTTTGATACCGCCCTAGGCAACTGCCCATATCAAAACAGCTTAAGAAGATATGTCTGAAGATTGTCAGTTTTCCAGGTTTTAATATTCAGTTTTTTTGTTTTTACAGAAGTGTGGCTGTTGACTCCCTGGCAGGTTGCCTCTCTTCCTCGTTGCGCCACGCTCGTTGCCAATAAATCAACACAGACGCTGAGAAACACATCGGAGCGATTCTGCTGGCTGTACCGGTCCACATTAAAGACGAAAGGACCGGTGAAAAGGACGGCTGCTTTTTCACACAATCCAGTTAGCACAGGATGAGAGGCTGACATCTAAATTACCCACAAAGTGGTTCAGATTAATCATTCATTCTCCTGCAAGCCCCGACAAGAAGGCACAACAGATTACACACACACACACACACGCACACACACACACACCAACTGCACGTGTCACCAATGTTACGCTGCTACAGCAGGCCTTCAAATACGAATATGTTAATAGTTTATATCCATATGTAGCAGCAGAGACTGAAGGTCTGTGGAAGTGGTTGGTAAATCACTGTGATCCTTTTTATGGTCCAACATAAACAAAAAGTCAAAGTGGCGCAGTAAATCAGCAGAAAACACACATCTGTGTGATAAGCTGTGTGATAATGAGGTTTATGTTTTCTCATGATTACTGCAGTTTAAATGGTGTCAACAGCTCCGAGGTTTGGGCAAGTACAAGCAGATACTGTTCAGTTAGACGAGATAATGACTCACATTATTACGCTTTAAAGATGAGAAACATCAAATAAGAGCCAAACGAGGCTCCCACTTCCCTTTGTTTACCTCCATCAGGCAGCCCAGTGTTCCCAGTTTGCCCATCTGGTCAATGAATGACAGAGATAATGACTGAATATGCTCAGAGGGATTCTGTAAATTTAACTCCAAATCTCCTCATCCCTCCACAAACAAAGGATTTCACCTGATCCTGAGAAAAACTTATTTATCTTCTGCAGGTTTGTTACCGTTTGGTTTGAATTAAATCATCCAACCTGTCACAGCAAGTAAAAAAATAAAATAAAATAATTCAAGCCTTTTACAAATGATTTCACTACAGATTCTGAAACTACTGTGTTTATATGATTTCTAAAATTTTCTTTAAACAGTTTCTTAATACTGCAGTAATTGTAAAAAAATTAAATGATTTGGAAGAATTCAACACCTGGAAATCTATTACAAAATCATAAAAATGAAACCTATTAAAAATGTATTAGCATATTTAAAAAAAACTAATTCTAAATAACCATTATTTTCTGTGAAAACAGAAAAAAGACAGAATTAGATAAAATGACTACAAAATAAGCAAAAAAAAATTTTGTTTGCTGCAGTAATTCAGTTTAAAATTAACATGTAAAGTTTTGACATAAGGAAAAAAGAATAGTTTGAAAAAACATCAACCATCCATTTTTAAACAGGCAAAGTGTATAGATATAAAGATAACAAATAAAAAACCTATATTACTAATTTACCGACTCAATACTTCAATATACCTTGATAGAGAAATATATTTTATTTTATAAAAGTAAAAATTTTGGTTTCTGTGGACAGATTGTTAAAACATTTCCAGGTTACATCAACAATGCAGAAAACCCAAAACAAACTAATTCCTTCCTTGAAAGAAACTTCAGTTCCTCCACCAAACATTTCAGTCCTCAGTGTTTAAACATTTTATTTCTCTGTTTGTGTTTCTCCTTTCTCTGCAGTCAGGCTTCACTCGGTGTCTGTTTCCAGCTTGTTAACACTCGCTGTCGACTCGGCCGGTTTGCCCAGCAGGCACATGAGCGGCCACCTAAAACACGTTAGGCAGCCATCAGTCGGCGGCCGGCTGCTGAGGAGGAGCGGCGGGGCCAAAGCGGCGGCTCCTGGACGTCAGCTGGTCCTGCAGGAGAGCGACAGGGACGCAGACAGACGACACGACGGGCAGGGAGGTTTTCTGTTTTATCTGAACCCAGAGGAGCTGCAGACACAAGGAAACCTGATCAGTTTGTTGCAAACGTCCTGTTAACGCCAAAAACAAAAATTATTCTTAGTAATCAATCAGCTGAAGTTACTCCAGTGTTCAGAAAACGTGTTGTCTTGGTTTTTATTCACCTTCACATCTCACACATCTGAAATGTTCATGAGGTTTTTAAAATCCTCTGAGATGAAATCATACCGCAGCTGAAGATTCATCAAGGACTTTCTTTTGTTCGACTTTCACAAATCGATACTTAATCAATTATAGATGACAGTTTCTCTGGAACAACCTTCAGGCATCGTCACGTCTATAAACATTTAACATTTTAACCTCCATCCTCTGCTGGGTTTTACAGGGACAGTTTTCATAAGAGCCAAAGTAACAAATACTAAGATATAAAATATTTAAGAAATTTAAGCAAATTGTTTATTCATGACAAAAATGACAATAAAATTATTAAAAATATTAAATATTACATTGTTATAGTAATTAAATTAAAATAATAAAAATATTTAAGTTTAACAATAATAAAAAAGGAAACTCAAAATGAACAAAAACATAAAATATTATGGCGTTTTCATCTGCAGTCAAAGGTAAATAAATGTAAATTAGCGAATATAATAAATTAAATAATTAAACAAATTAAGTGTCTTCATAATAACAATGAAGAAACTCAAAAGTTGAGCTTTTTAATTGAAAAAGCTCAACATTCATTATTGAAGAGATTAAGATAATTATTTTAATTAAATAAAAGACTAAAAAAATAAACAGCTTTTCTGTTGAATGTTTATTTTAGCCTTATTTTTTAGCTGTTTTGACATTTTATTAGTTATTTCATTACTTTCCCATGTGGTGCTTTGTGACAGTTCTGCATGTGAAAAACTGAAATAACATGAAATAAAAAGGAAAATTTCCTGATGAGGAAAAATAAACCAGGTTATGTTTAAAGGGGGAAACCAGAGTTGCAGTGAAGTGAAACCAGCTGCTGGCGTTATGCAACGTTTCTGCTGCTCTGCGGTTTAACTGTCGTTTCTGTCAAAGTTCATCTGCAGACTGAATGTTTACAGCAATAAGACGAATCGCCGCTGCAGCAGAAAGCGTCTTGGTATGGAAGCAACGGAGGGTCAAACCTCTAAAGGTTTTCGATTTACCTCCAGTTAGCAGAATTCATCTCCATATTCCTGATATTTGCTGTTTGTTGTTCAAACGATTGATGGAAATGAAGAGGAATAAAGTCGAGGATCTGGATGTTTTAGTTTCTGCTCTCTAATAATTAATGTCAGGGTTTGCACAATCTGCTCCACAGCAAAATCCAATCGCTTTTCAAATACTTTCAAGGTAACTTTTCAAACTTTGGAGATTAAAACAACATAAATTAACCATAAAAGACAGTTTCAATTCATTGTTATATCATTTATTACTTTTATTAATAATGCCTTATGTATATTCTGCAGCAGGTAAAATAAAAAACAAAATTTCATGTTTAAATAAATAAAATCCACCAATTTCAATAAAGTTTAACGTATAAAACATAAGCCAACCTTTATTTCAATTACACATATTAATAAGATAGTGAGAAAATAGGAATAATAAATAAAATAGGAATAATAAATATTCAAAAATTAAATAAATGTTTTTGTTACGTTTTCCAGCATTTAGCAAATATAAATAACTCAAAAAAAAGAAACATTTTGTCTGATTTAAATTCAGATAAATTTACCAGTGAGGTAAAAAAAAAAGTCTGTATTTTTTCATTGGGGGTTTGTAACCATCTGGTCCCAACTGTAAATAACGTTTTCCAAATTCAGGTTTCTAATCAAACGTTAGATTTTACGGTACCAAAAGACTGCAGTTTGAATGTGAAGCTCTTTCCAAACCTTGAGAACATGGAATCCAAATTCAAGATTTTCAAGGATTTCAAGCACCGGTTCCAACCCTGATTAATGAAGTTAAAGGGAGATATTATTATTCTGTTACAAAAATACAAAACTCTCAAGAGTAACTGGAAAATAGTTTCTGAATCTGATCAATGTTTATTTTCTCAGATTGATTAATAATTCTATGATGTTCATCCAATTCTTGCTTTTAAAGATCCTTCCAACCTGGAAAAACACTTTAAATCCAGTTTAACAGGATAAAACCTGGTCACACAAAAACACCAGAGACTTCCAAGTGGAAACTTTAACTAGGTCACAGATGACTTTGATAAGTAATGAGGAGGACGACAGACAGACTGCAACACGAACGTTAACCAGGAAGACTCTGAAAATATCTTCCCTACCTGTGAAATGAGGTGAGTTATTAGGCTCCAAATCTGTGGAGATGGAGTTTCTATGAATAGGTCCCCACATGGATACACATCAGGCTACAGCCACACTAATTAATGAACCAAACTCATTATTATCATTGGCTCCAATTGAGGTTAATAGAGAATTAACACTGAGGAAGAGGGAGATTCACCAGAAATAATCTGGATACTATTGACTGGTTTTGTTCAATTGCCAAGTTGTTGCTGATTTTTATGTAAAATTTGGTGCTTAGGGATCATTTTTATCTCATTTCTATGAATAAAAGAGGCCAGGAGATTTGGATTATGAAGGTCAGAAGGAGAATTTGTCAGATTGAGTTTGGCCTCTTCTGTCGCCCAATTCCCAAAATCTGAGCGACCAGCAGCGGCGGGCGGACTACCAGCAGCTCTACTTCAACACGGCTTTACTGTTAAAAGTAAAAACGTATTTACTAAAAAGTCTGCTGAGTAACTGATCAAATTATTTAAAAATTACATCATCAGACGGACCAAAATATAACGCTGAGTGGAGATTTTGGTTGTTTAAGGACCAAAATGACAATAATTCACATAACAAAAAATAAAATCAGGCAAAACAAAATTTTTCCAACTCAGTTTCTTCCAGTGAAAAATTTATAAAACTTTAACAAAAATGTCTGTCTGCTGAATTTTTGGTTAAAATATGTTTGTTTTTCATTCAGTGGGTAGAAAATCCAGAAATTTACTCAAGTAAGAGCAGAAATACTTCATATTAATAAATTACACAAAGTACAGCATAGTACAAAGGTTTTCATTTTTTAAACATCTTCTCTCAAAAGTTACTAAAGTAAATGGAATTGAGTAAAAGTAACTGGTTACTACCTACCTGGAGATCAGATCACCTGGTACAACAGGTTTGGTTTTACAGTGTGGAGGAGCAACACACACAACCTGATTTCATTCATTCACATCCATCAAAACGTGAGTTCAGAGTAAACAAACATGGCCGACGGTTAGAGGATTATAGTAACAGAGACGTCTTCAACATCCACCGGACTTCCTGGCAGTTGTTTTGTTTTCTGTGTATTTTGGATTTCTCTCCGTTTTCGTTTTCTGAAGCTGCATTCACACCAGTTCGGTTTAGTCCGATGAAGGAGAAATCCTACAATCGCTAAAACCTGACTTCATTTTTGTTTAAATTTTGTGAAGAAGGAAGTTGAGCTCAGTGTCTTCAGTGGTTCTTGGTGCAGCGCCCCCACAGGTGAGGAGGGGAACAGCTCTTCCAAAGGGTTTGGATCATTTGACACGTTTACTGATGTCGGTGTTGGGGATGTGCGTGTTTGCTGCAGTAGGTTTCAGACGGCTTGAATAGATTTGGTTAAAGGCCAACTCCTTTTTGCATAATGTGTAAACAATAACAGTCTTTTCCAGAGCAGTGTGAAAGCAAACCGAAGCAGCTGAAAATGTAACAAATGTTGCAGCTTTGCTCCCCAGTCAAACCGGAGCATCTTTCCTCATCCTCCTTAGGGAAACCACACGCTACGATGAATATCCCAGATGTTAGATCAGAGTGGTCCCGACGTTCTTCCAGCTATATCCGACCTGAAGAGTCATCCTGATATCTGAGGGTCCTTAAGGGAGAAATCGGCATGAAAATCTTGTTTACATCTGTTTGCATCTGTCGCTGCCATGATGTTTAATCACTTAAGAGAACAAGCTTAACCACATGATTTTAATTGAATTTCCGATTGCAAAATTAAAGGGATCTTTACATGACGAGAATATAGACAGAAATGTTCCTATATTTGTAATGAAAACGCAGGTAGTGATCATGAGAGCGGTGATCAGAACTGGGTAAGAGTACTGAAGGAGAAGTGGGCCGACGGCAGCAGACGGTAAATGCAGCCAGATGGCGGCGAGATTTTAGTTTTCTGAGGTAAAAACGTATAAACTGTTTCCTCCAGTGTTTGTTCCAATAAATAAAGCGGTAACTGACTCCATCCGTTTATCACTGCTTCCATTACAGCGAGAACAAGCGTCTTCACACCGTTCAGAGGTTCTGGCACGCTCCAAATTACTCCAGCAGCAGAACAGTAGGAGTGAATGGATCCTTTTCCCCCTCCTGTCTTCCTCTGAGACTAAACACCAGGAAACCGCAGAGTGGGATTTTTCTGAGTCAACCCCCCACCACTACCACCTCCAGTTGGCACAAACATACACACACCACCCTGTACACAGGAATCAATCTCCCCAGACATTTTTACTTTTATTACTCCCCTGCAGCTACTGAAGCCGGCTCCGCCTCGCTCATATTTGATCAAACCAAAGAGGAATATTGTTTTTGTTTTTTTACCTCAGTGCAGCCGGATTCCTGTCTAATAAGGTGGAGCTGTGGGTTTGTAGCCATGTGTCACCGTGAGGGAGGGCGAGGAGTAAACATGCCACATCATTCATGCAGAAGCAGTTGGAAACTTTATTGAAAGCAAAGCCACAGTTGTGTACACACAGCCGCTTGTAAAACTCTGTTTGGGGTGTTTGCAGGAGTTTCTGGAAGCTTAGAAACTTCCTTAATCTGCTGACTCACAGCGCCTGGGTTTGGACCCGATGTGGCGCAGCCAGGCTGACATGTTTTATTTTTAAATCAGAGGGCATAAGCATTTTCTGAGGAGCAGCAGGCCTTACAGGATAATATCCCACAGAGCAGCAGAGCGCACATTTTCCATCGGATAACTCCACTTGTCCTGTCCAGATTGGAATATTTCGCTCAGCGTCGTGTTTTACAGTGTAAACAGAGGAATAAAGAGGATCAGCAGTAAACGGAGTCGTTTCCACCATCTGCTGCTTAATGAACAGCTTCCAGACACAACAGACATAATTATGAGTGAGAATCAGGAAATTACAGGTTTTTATTAAAATCATGAGGTTTTTAAACGAAAAGTGAATGTGTAACGGAAAACAGAGAAAAATACATTTTTAATTCTGCAAGGATAATATCATAAATCAGTGTCAGTAAATAGATCTGGAAGCTAGAAATCAGGCCTGAAATCTGGTTGACCTGAACCTTCAGAGTCACATAAAGACAGTTACAAAGTCAGTCTTCTGTCACCTGAAGGCCATTTCCAGGACTAAAGGACAAAAGGAGAAACTCAAATTACTGTCAAAATCTACAAGGGAATAAAAAAATTATTAAATTTAAATAACTGAAGTTTAAAACTGCAACACAAATCCATTCATGTATTAAAAATGGCCGCTGCATATCGACATTAAACACTCATGAACTGCATTAAACACGTGATTATATTGACTAGTTGCACTAAAAGCTGGTTCATGGCAACAAAACTGTCAATTTAGGAAGAAAACTTGACAAGAATTTGTCCTGTCATGTTTTTTTGTAACTAAGTAGAAAAAAATCAGTTATGCTGCTAATGAGTTTAAGAGAACATCTCGTTACAGTTTCTGTCATCAAAACAAATTTATTTACAGCCACAATTTATTCAGTCCTACAGCAGCACGACCAGGAAAGAAAGTCGTACTCAATCATTAGCAACTCAGATTAATCCGCCGGGATCTTAGACAACTTTAAATCACATCAACACATGCAACGTGTTTTTAAAGGGAGAGTTTCTGCTGTTCAGGTGTCTGGGTTGGTTGGTGAGCCATTAAAATGCTCTGTTGCCTCTAAATGAGGAAACTGACAACTGATCAAAAAAGAACAAGAGGGAGGAAAACAACACAAATGAAAACCTTCAATAAAACCAAACTGCATGAATGTTTCAGTCAGTAAACGTGAGCCGTTTCCTGTCAGTGATGTGTGGATAGGTGGCCTGATGCGACGCTCAGCTCACGTTCTGTCTTTAATACAAAGGAGGCAAAGGAAAGGTTATGCTACAGGAATCATCCGGGATAATGAGCCGCTCTCCATGCAGCTGCACACACACACACACACACACACACACACCAGCCGATCCGCTGACACAATGCACTGCTTTTTACACAATAAAGACTCCCAATACATTTATTCAAGATTTCAGATATGTGCATGAGCCAACGCCAGCCTATTATCTGCGTGTCAGATTAATGCTTTCATTTCTCTCTCTCTCTCCGCAGCACAATGGCTGCATTGTTCTGCCATCAGAAGACAGATTATAAAACGGGTTAAGTGGTTCCCGAATCACTGGGGAGCCCATCTTTGGCTAAAATCATT
This sequence comes from Poecilia latipinna, assembly GCF_001443285.1. Classification (NCBI taxonomy): domain Eukaryota; kingdom Metazoa; phylum Chordata; class Actinopteri; order Cyprinodontiformes; family Poeciliidae; genus Poecilia; species Poecilia latipinna. The sequence goes on from NW_015115717.1 coordinate 34,555, forward strand.
GTTTTCATGTAATTAATATAAAATGAGGTTTTCAATAAGAGAGCGCAGCAGAGATAAGAGGTGCTACTGTTTGTGACGTCCAGGTAGGCAGCGGCTCTCAGAAAACGTTCAGCCAGGCTGGAAAGAGAGCGGCTGATCCGACAGTGGGATGTAAAAACTGGAGGAAGTCATGAAAACATGCAGTTTTTTTGCACGCTGTTTTTCATGACTCCATGTTTTTGTAAAATCACAAATAAGAACTGAAACCTGGACTTGTGAACTAAATTGTAACTATTTTCACCTTTTTTCAGATATTAAATTATAATAATTATAATTCATGTTGTTCTTGTTAAGGAGAAAACAGAAAAAGACAATAAAAGTAAAATCGGTCATATTTGAATTGTTCTTGTACAGAAAAACTAACAAAACTGCATGTAAACAGTGAAATGTACAAGATTTAGAAATCAAACAAAACGCCTCCAGGAAACCACAGTGGAAAACGGTTCGACAGTCTGAGATTACGGAGATTATTTGAAGGAAAATTAATAAAATCCAGTGTGGATTATGAAGTCATAACAGAGTTGTGTTTTCTGATTATGCAGCTTAAGGCTTAATGATAAACATATTGTTGCAGAGTAAGATCCATGACTTTCCCACTACTTCAATATTTATTTCTGGCTAAAATAGATTCATATTTAATCCAAACACTCACATCCTACATGTTTATAGTTTAGATTGAGATCTTTTAAAATCATTGTTTTAGAAAGAATCTTTTCCTTTTGTGTTTTTAAGGAGCTTTGACAGATAATCTAAAATAAAGTCAGGTGGATTCATTCAGGAGAAACGTTTAAATAAAAGGACCTTATCTTTTATTCTTTATTTGTCTTTCAAATCTGATTTAGATTAAATTGGTTCTTGCAGAACTTAACTGTTTAAGTGTCAAATTCAGGAGAGAAAAGTGGAATTTAGCACAACGGAAAATATTTTGTCTCTTTTTCAACAAAAACAAAAAGTTTTTCCCACCAAATTTGGAAGTTAGTAAGTAGGAATCTTAAGATTTTTTTTTCCTAAAAAAATGTTTTAATTTACAAATGTTATGAAAAATATAACTTGAACTGATTCTTCAAACAAACTGGGAGGATCCAGAAGCCCAAATAACGTGAACATAAATAAATATAAAGTCCAATAAGAGCCGATCTTCACGTATCAGTTTGTCTCCTAGATAAACATCATAAAGGAGAAATATTCACCGTTTAGCAGCAGGAGCTGCTGGATGGACTAAAAACACTTAGCAAAGGAGGAGCTGAGGATGCAAATTAGGAAACACGACGACATTTCTGGCACAACTGTAAAGGTGGAAAATTTACAGCGGCCATATATTTGGCAGTAATTGTTCGCCTGACAGTGATATATCTTTTCATTTTGATTTTAATTACCATTTTACACGAGTTTTCCTCTTTTCTCTTCTTGACAAGAGGCAGATTGGTAACGTGTGCTGACGTAGGGCAGAAACGGTGGTGCTTTCAGGTTGGCTCCGACGTCAGGCGCCTCACCTGGCATCCGACTCGCTTAATGAGACTCTGTCATTGTGCTGCTTTAAGCCGGGGGACTTTCCACTCTCTGCAGAAGTTCGAGCAAACAGAAAGAAGAATGCACTCACGTCAGCACACGCCTCGCTCTTCAAAGGCGCATTCGACTGCAAGTGTAAAATGATTGCTTCTCAGTTTGAACCAATTATGGTTTGCATGATTGGAGCCATAAAAACCTCCCGACACCGACCTGCGGGGCATTTTCTCTTCTGGTCCTGTCTCGGCGCTTCGCTTTGAGGGACCGCCTTTTTCTCTCCCTCCTTGTTTGACTTGAACAAGTAAAAACATAAATGTAATCCGCACTTTCTCATGCAAACAAATGGAGGTTTGGAGGATCAGAAAGCGGCGCTAAGAACACCCAGGGATCCCTCCTGAAAGCGCGTTCGTCTCCTTATCGGACTCACTACACGAATCTGGGAATTCAGATAATGGCTGTAAAGATCAGGCTGATTACCAAACCTCTGTCCTACAGATCGTTTATACCATTTATGTACAAACTGTCAGACTCAGTTCAACACGAGGTCAGAGAGTTAAACTAATCAGGCCAGCTTATATGTAACTACAAGTCTTCTGAGTGCAAAGTTTACACACATTGAAATAACTACTGTTAACCTCTGATTTGGTTTGGAGCCTATAATTAATGTGGAAATAACTTTTTGACTGCAAGCTTTACCCAAATCAACCCGAGAGTTAAAAAGGCAAACTGAGAACCTGACAGAGCTGCCACGACAGATTTTACAAAACTTTATAACTTCTGACTGTAAAAACAAAAAGAAACATGAGTATTTGTACAAAACCTTCAGTGTTTTGGTCGAGTTAACAATGCAAACATCTTAGTGCATCGAAAATAAGACAAAACTGACCTGGAAGTAACTTTGTAGCAAGATTTCAAAGTTTAAGGAAAAAAAAAATGTTTTTTTAAATGTTAAAATGTAAAATTTTATTTATAGGAAAAAGTTCTTATTTTTTCATCAATTTTAAGATATTATTGACTTAAAACAAGAACCAGTTTCTTGTTAAAAAGTTACTCATTTCAGGTGATCTTATATATTTGCACCAGAAAAGAGTTTGTCTTTTTGCAAAGTTTATTTTGTTTAAATGTATTCTGTTTATTTAAAATGTGAAGAAAAAGCAGCTGGTTATTAATTAGTGAGGATTGAAGCATAGTGTAGTTCTTCCTAACATAAAACAGAGAATTTCCCATGAATCCGGTGAAACGGATTAGAAAACGCTCCGAGGATCAGCCACACTTTACAGAAAAGCTCCATGCAGTTTGAACAGGTATCTTGTCTTTACCTGCCTGTATTGGCATGTTGATACCTTTAACAGTTTTATAGTGATCATAATTTTCCAAGGAATGTTCAGATCAGATCTGCACGTTTCAGGACGTTTCCACACTGAGGAGGTTTTAGGATCATCAGTTGAAAACAACGTGTTGTTAAATCGTTATCATTTCTGTCTCTAATTCACTACCAACTTATCGAAGCCTCTGTTTCCTTTCAAAGCTGAAACTAAATTTTCTCTTTACCTTGTAGGTCAGAAATAAAACAGAAACATCCAGCAGAGTTGAGTAGTAAATAGTTACATTTACGTCAGTAACTTTATTTTAAATAATTTACTTTTAGGAGTATTTTTACTACGCTGTACTTTCTAGTTTTACTTGAGTAATTTCATTATGAAGCATCTTTTCTCTTGAGTAAAATTTATGGATTTTCTACCCACTGAATGAAAAACATGTTTTAACCAAAAACCCTCCAGACAGACGCACAGCTGCAGTTTTTATTAAAGTTTTTTATTGAAATAAACTGATTTGAAAACATTTTCTTTTGTCTGATTTTATTTCTTTGCTATTTATATAAATTATCATTTTTGTCCTTAAATTACAAAAATTTCCACTTAACTTTCTGTCTTTGATGTAATTTGTAAATATTAAATGACTGATAACTTGATGAGTTACTTTTCACCAGATACGTTTTTGAGTAATTTCCTGGATGTTTACGTTTCGCCTTTAATTGAGTAGGCATGCAGTGCTCCTCCCACCTGGTCCAGGTTTTGGTGCTGTACCACCTGTGCAGCGCCTCGCGCCTCAGCAACTGTTTAGAAATGAATTTTTCTGGCTGCTTTTTGAACACTGGCTGTTTATTTAAGGATTAAGTTCCTGTCTGTGTTTCTGTCTGCCTGTCTGGGGAGAACAGTGGTGCTGTGGGCTCACCCTCCCTCTTGCTAAACACAGAAAAAACAACAACAACAAAGGAAGTCGCCATGGCAACCAGTGACCCAGAATTATTGGAGACATTCATTGGGCAGGTTCTTGTTTTTCTAATTTCCAAATGATTAAAAACGCAAAAAAAAATTAATTTTTAGGAGTGTTGTTGCATTAGTACCTTTAAAGAATATATCTAAAGGTTTTTTTTGTTTTTCCAAATATAACTCCATGTTACCTATTTAGAGGACGTTGGCGTCTTACCTGACATATTTCTGTTTTTTCTTATGACAGTTCATGTTCAAAATGAAGCAAAGCAGATCTGATTACCCGCATTGTTGGAGAAATGTGTTTTTTCAGCCTAGTAGGAGTTGTTTTGATTTGTCTTTCATTCGGGACGTTGCATTACAGAGTTCATGTGAGGTGAAGTGTGCAGAAAAGCTCCAGGCTGAGCAGGACGCAGACAGATGGGCGGACGGATTGGTGCACATCATCCTTCAAATTTAGATTTTAAGAGTCAGGAAGTCATAGAAATGAAAGATTAAGTGGAATAGAAAGAAATGCAACATTGGATGAACATCAACAAATGATGTTACACGGCTATATTATCAAGCAACACGCTATAAATGTCGTTTTGCTGAACTGCAGGATTCATGAATGTCAAGAAATGAATTCCAAATGCAGCAGAAATCTGAGAGAATCCAGCAGAATCTGGACTGTGCAGACCAACATGCTAAATGCTAATTAATGTTTATAGCAGAACAATTACAGAAACACTATAATTGTTTCTGTAAACAATTACAGAAACAATTACAACTTCTGAAGCAAGTTAGAAAGAGTTAAAAAAAAAAAGAAAAAACTTTTTCAGGACTTGGGATTGGAACATTGGTTCCAGAAATGTCCTTCAGGCAGCTGTGAGAAAAGGAAAGATCATCTGATCACAACCGTCTCTCACTTATCCACGTGTGGGTTGTACGGGTCAATGAGTCCAGAAAGGAATCCCAGACATTCTTTGTTCTACATTTTGCTTTGTATAGTCTGGATCCTCGACGACTGAGGAACTTGCTGGACTCTGATGAAGCTTTAAGTGATTCGATCTGATTTTACCCATTCGCTAACGTCTGGCCGTGACGCGGTGCACCAACCGTGAAGGAAGCTTCGCTATGAAGCTTACCAGGAATTAGGTGAGCTATAAACAACCACCCTCCACTGCAAAGAGCATAAAGAAGGACATCCATGTCAGCAGCAAAATATCTAAAATATTCATCTTGCTTTGACTTTAGTTTGGCTTTCGATTTTAAAAGTGACCTATGACGCTTCCTTCAACAGATTAGCATTAATCTATGGGCGATGCAAAACAAATTCATTACATTTTTTGTGCAAAAATTATTCTTAGATAAGGAGTATTTAGCTGTTTTAGGGCCTCTTGTTACTTTAAATCCATATAAGCTGCTGCTAGCCACGCCCCCAACTCCAAGTTTACACCCACATGTGAGAATGACTGCAAACAGAATGCTGTTGAAAAGCATTAGTAGCGCCTCCTGCTCAGTGAGTGGNTTCTGGNTGATAANTCAANAACTAAACACTTTTCTTTTCCAGCAGCCATTGTACAGCATACACAGCAGTAAAACCAGCTGACCAAACATGCTGGATCTCAGCTTGGGTTGCTAGGTAACGGGGCAGAACTCTGGCAGGGTTGCTAGGTAGCAGGCAGTGCCTGCTGATTTGTGAAGCTACATTCTGAAGGTTTTTGAAATGGCTCATTTTCCAGACACCAAAAAACAAATGTATTCCCAAAAATGGTCTGGGCTGTCTTAAGAAGCAGCAGAAACCCAAATTAAAGTCCAAAAACATCCAAAATGTGAATTTTGTATAATAGGTCTCCTTATTTCCCTGTATTTTTACGATGCAAAGCACTTTGAACTGCCTGGTTGGCAACATGTGCTAGACAAATAAACTTGATTGATTGGTTTAAGACCGTTATGAGAACCAAATACTTAATCTTAATAAGTTTGGGATCGTAATCTAACCTCACCTCCAGGTCTGTCAGAAACACATCGTTTGTCTCTTAGTCACATTTTAATCGTCTTTGGAGGACTTTCCATTAGAACTGAGCTGCTGCTGTTAACTCCACCCTCCTTTATGCGAACCACAGTCATTAAAAATCATTCAGCTACTGTACCACTTTTTTTCTGTTTGCTGAAAGGAGTGTGTGCAGACATGTCCGACATGTCAAATTCAAACATCGTCAGACGTGAGTGAAAAAGGAAAAATAAGAAAACGACATAGAACAAGAAACAAACGACTACTAAAACAAATGTGACGACTTGTTGCCAGGAAAACGTCTCTCCGCTGTGAGAGCATCGAGGTACATACGACGTTCCTCGGCCGTCGGTTCTGCTGTGTCTCACCTAACATGTAGTCTCATTTCCGCAACTTTGAATTTGTTTCATCGGTTCCCATCTGACACTGAGCAGCCTCTCTTGGCTTTATGGTCTCCGGCGTCGCTGCCACTCCCCGGCTTGATTTACTGCAGGCTTTTGGCCACACTGAAGTCTCACCTTTACTACCTGTCAGTTAAACGTCTGCTTTCTGCAGCTGCAGGGTTGGGAGACAATCCAGGCCTTTCAGGAGCAACCTGAAGATGGATGCAACACGTCAGCTCGAGTCCAGTGAACCCATGTAAACTAAACGAGTTTGGCCGCTTTTCGTGTTTCTGTCCCTCCATCCGTCAGGCTGGAGACACAGAGAAGCAGGTGAGCCAGGTGAGAGGATGTAAAACACAAGATAAAGAGGATTTCTCTCACTGAAACTATATTTTTATATCTTCAAACTGGGATGGAATCATAAAAACAAACTAAAAAGCTGCAATATCGGTTTTATCTTGTCGTAAACTTTTACTCTGCTGGTCTGGATTCTTCAGATCTCCAACTCAACTTCTAGCAAATTTCCTGCTGAGGTTTTCATCAGCGCTCTCAAAAGTAATCACATTCTCTACTAAAGTAGAAGCACAGATACTTATATGAGAAAATACTCTAGTCAAAGTAAAAGTACAGGCTGGACAAAAAGCAAAACTTCAAGAAGACAAAATGACTTGATAAGTTTAAAATATATAAAAAAGTTCTAGTCACACAAAATTCTTCCTTTTTTCTTTTGCTCTGTGTTGGTGCAGAAATTTAAGAAAAATACTGACGGTCTAGTTTTTCTTCAAACCAAATGTCAGGATATTTAGATTGAACAAAACACATGGTCTCCGGCCATGTTGTTTTTGTGTGTGTTCTTCTTCTTCTGCTTTGCTTTAGTTGCATTAAACTGAACGGTGAATTTCCACTATAACACTTTTTGTGTCAGCAGTGGATTTTTTCCATCATTATTTTTTCCATCATGCAAGTAAAGAACCATTATGTGAAAATGTAAGGAGTAGAAAGTACAAAAAGTTGTCAGAAAGATAAATACTGACTCTGGACAGTATTGTGTTTATTGTGCCATTTTAAAGATGACGACTTCATACTTGAAATGAGATTTTCTCCATTTTGAGCAGCTGGAAACGCAGCATGTGGCCCTGCCGTCTCCCTCAGGTCCACCGTAACAACTGGGAAACTACGTTTATAAGACTGAGGGTTAAAAACGAAGTCTAAGGGGCACGAGGGGGATTTAACGTCAGTCTTTCTGACTGTTTGGAGGGAAATTTGGACAGTTAGCTTCCAGAAGGGATTAGACGTTTATATGGGATGGTTTCTTCTCAATGAAAAGGGATAATGCTCCCCTTTCTGTTGCTTAAGTGGGTTTTTAAATGTGGGACTGAAATGAGTCAGCTTTAGTAAACGAGTAATAAAGAAGGAACGTGTTGCACCAGCGGTGGTTTTGGTGTTTTGTGTGGGGGGTTGATCCGGCTCCAACCACCCCGAGGGGAAGGGCTGGGTTCCCTCTGGAGGAGAACGCATTCATTTCTCATTTTTAATTAAAGCAAATGGCTGCCAGGCTCTCTTTTATCAATCAATCATGATAAACGTGCAGGAAGGCCTTCTCGGGGTGTTTTCACACCTGATGGTCCGGTTGGGAACCAAAGTTGAAACATCTGTTACATTTTCAGCTACTGCTGTTCACTTGCACAAAAAAACTGTTCCCCTCTTCACCTGTGGGGGCGCTGCACCAAGAACGATGCAAAAACCTCTGAAGAAGACACTAAGTGGTGCCAATTTTCAGCGATTGTTGGATTTCTCTTTTGTCTTTGGTAAAAGACGATGACCCGTTTCTCTCCCTCTGGCCCATTTGTTTTGGTTGTATTTACCCAGAATGCCCTGATTCGTAGTCCACTTCCTGCTTTTGGAGCGGATTAAACAGGACTGATGTGAACGCACCAGTGGTGGGTAAAGTACCAAAAACTGTACTGAAGTAAGACTAGAACTACTTCAACATATTCTTTTACTCGGGTAAAAGTAAAAAGTGGCCCTCCAAGAAATTACTCAAGACTGAAACGTACCGAATAACTCATGAAACTATCAGTCAATTAATATTTAAAAATTCCATCAAAAGTATAAAGAATAAATGTTGGTATTTTAAGGACCACAATGACAATAATTCATATAATTAACAAAAAATAAAATCAGGCAACAGAAAATTTTTCTAAACCAGTTTCTTTCAATAAAAAAACTAATAAAACTAACAAAAACTGCAGGTGAGTTTATTTCTGTTGGTTAAAACATGTTTGGGTAGAAAATCCAGAAACTTTACTAAAGTAAGACAAGAAATACTTCATAGTAAAATTACTCAAGTAAAAGTAAAAAGTACAGTGTAAATATACTCCTGAAAGTTACTCAAGTAAATGTAACTGAGTAAATGTAACAACCCAAAAGTAAAAGAGACGAGATGAAACAGAAAAATGCCTTAAAAAAGAAAACCTGCGTTGGGTAATGAAAAGTTGAAACGGCGTTGAATTTACATCGTAGTCGATCTGAGTGGAGACGAAGCTCGGCCCAGTGCGTTTTGTTTTCCCAGTGATCCCAGTAAAAAGGAACCAAACTGCTGTGAACACCAGCAGAATGAGCTTCCCCTCCCTGAACGCCGCGTTCGCCTTGGACCGTCTCGCTTTGATGACAGTAAAACTCCAACATGGCCTCACTGAAAGCTGAACGGCCGACCTCTGACCTGCCAATTTGGAGCGCTGCCCCGCGGGTCGGGGACGAATGAGGTGTGACGACGAGGTAAAGCAGGAGTGAAGGAAGGACGTTGATGTCTGGGATTACTGCAGCGGGCTGGAATGTGACCTCATGTTTACCGTTTTTATGGATAGTTTGAGCCTAATAACGGTTTGCGTGGGATTAAAGCTCTTTTCTGTCCTTCGGAGAAATTGTCGAGTTCAAGATAAGTTTCAATGACGGCATCAGAGTAAAAGAGACACTGAACCTTGAGACTTGACTGGGAAAAGGTAAAATGATGTCAGTTCGGTCTGAGATAGACGCGAATTTCAGGCTCTTAAAACGATAAAGTGCAGAAAAGAAAAATTCAAAGACTTTAAAACAGTAAAATAACTGTGTAAAAACCCGTATTGAAAGTAAATTGTGCTTCATTTTTTCAGTTCATCCAGAAAAAACCCTAAAAGTTTCTCTTTTTTCCAGCAAATTTTTTACTTTTCAGTCACAAATTTACCAGTTTTTTGTTTTTGTGGAAATGCACTCCTCTTTTTTCCCAGTGTTCACAAGGAAGCAGTTCAAAACAAAAAATGTCCTTAACACGTGACATCATCACTCTGAGCTGAATGTTTTGTCATAAATAATAATAAAAAAGTTTATTGGAAAATGTGAAAAGGGAATTAAAGTATCAAATGTATTCAGATAAATTCATTTCTCTGACGTTTCTTAACCTTTGCATGACGTTTGTGCAACAAAATACAACTGAGCCTGTTTTCTCTCAACTCTTCATAAAAAATCTAATTCATGTCTGTTAAAAAAACAAATAAGTTTATTACATAATTTATAAACACTCTGTGTTGCAACCAGACTTCACAGCACCAACCCGCACGTTTTGTTCTGTCACAGAAAAATGTAACAAAGGGAAACAAAACTAAAATGTTTTAATGTTTTTAAGTTCTCAGACTGGAATCCTGAGAACTTCTTCACCGTCTAAAACCAACCGAAACTATTTACCCTGACGATCGGCGCTGAGACATCCAACCTACCAGGAAAGCTTTAGTCATCGCGCTGTGCATCCTTCCCCGGAAACGTTTGAACGGCGTCCTGAACCGCTCAACTCAAGCCTGAGGGATGTTTAATGCAACTTACATGAAGTCATGCTCGCCTGAAAGTAAAACAAATCCTCTGGAAACACGCAAAGTCCTGTTCAGCCTGATTACATCACATTTCGCATTTTAAACATTTCACTGCGCACAGGGTACAGTAAAAGGTTTCTACTGTGCAGCAACCTGATCAGAAATATGCACATGAAAACCAACAGAGCTTGATGATTACCTCCTTAAACTGAGCAAAGCGTTATTTAGAGACGCAGCCATGGATCTCCATGGTAACGATGAATCAGCTGCAGTGAAAGCATCCTAAAAGATGGTGGTTACACCGTGACGACTCAGATGAGATTAGCATAAATACAAGCCGCATTGTTGGGTTTCGCGAAGAAATACTTTAAAGTTTTTTTGTGATGTGACAAGATACTACTCATATCGTTTTACTGAATTACTGCAAAAACATACATAACATTAATGCAAATTAATGTTAAAGATGAAAAACGAGGACTTGGAAAAAAGTTCATCCATATTTTAAAGAGGATCTCTTATGTGAAATTCACATTTGTCAATTTTTTTTTTAGTTTTATTTGGGTCTTTTTTGCTTCTAAAAACAGACAAGTGCTTAAAAAACAATAAGTTTAGCACTATGGTAATTTTTTGTTGTCTGGAAAATGAGTTGTTTTAAAAACCTTGCATTTGTTGAGATAGTCAGCTGGTATTATGCGCTGTACAATGGCTGCTGGAAAAGAAGTTTTGCTGTTAACTTACCATTCAGAAAACAGTTGCTGTAAATCTTGTTAGTTGTGCAGAAGGCTCCAATTATGCTTTTCAAAGGTGTACGGTTGTATAACTACGCCTCTGTTTGCAACCATTTTCATGTGCAAGTGTAAACATTGAGTTTGGGCAGCTTATTTGGATTTAAAGTGACGGGAGGCCCTAAAACAAGTAAAATCTCATCATCTAAGAATGATTTTGAGCAAACAAAGTGTAATGAACATGTTTCGTGTCGCCCATAAATCTATCCTGACTTGTTCAAGGAAACATAATCGTCCCCATTTTAAAATAATCCCACTACATAAAGAGACAGCAGCTGCTTTGTGTGCTTTAGCGTTACAGCCATTAACGCTCAACTCTGTTTATGTCAGCAACAAACTTGTCACCCTCCGCCTTCCTTTAGCGGCGCTTTCACCACCTCTCACCTCAGTCATCTGCCAGCTAAAATTGCCTCCATGTGACACATGCCGTCACGCTGAGCCACACCCCCCACCCCGGAGCGCACAGGCAGACTGAATGATGGCTGCACAAATGCGGAGCGTCAGCACATCACCTGACAACTTATTAAACCCCCACACAGGAATCTGAAATAACCCCGGGCCTTTCGGTAATTATACGCACTTATTAGCTACTGTGTTCCAAGTGTGAACATCAGCGCTCCAACCCGGAACTGTTTCTGAGCTTTAAGGGAAACGGTTGGACAAATAAGACGATTAGTGGGAAAAGAAAAAAAAACCCAGTAAACTTAAAGCTTAAAGCAGAGCATGCATTTAGATTTTTATCATATCACAATGTTTTCACTGCACTCAAGTGTCCCAAGCAATCATGCAGCACTCAAGCTGTTGGTGTTGGCAGGACAGATTAGGATCTGTGCACGAGGAAACTATTTTCTAATCATGTTGAACGCATCAAACTCTTGTTGATACACACACACACACACACACACGTTCCCATATGTCTAATCTCAGCGATGAGGGAGTCTTTCGCCAAGCATGCACCTCGCATTCCAGGATCCGACATAACAAGAGCCATACGGAGAGCTTGGAGAGCGATGAGAGGGGCCGCTGACGGCCTGACGAATGGAGCTGCAGATAACCGCGGCTCTGCTCAGACAGCAGCGCGGCGTTTAGCACCGATCACACAGCAACGCGCTTTCAGCAGCGCAACACAGGAAAAGATCAAATATATAACGTCCGTCTCAGGTCCTGTCCTCTGATTTTTCTCTATATTTGGTCTAGGTTCTTTACTTTTTTGGTTTCAGAGAGATTAACTTTATTTTGTAGATGCAAAATAAAGTTTATGAAAGACGATTGTTTATGAAAGATGGGTGTTGTGTAGTCTTGGCCTGCTCTTCTTTGCAAAATTGATTTTAAGTTCAGTCATATTGTAGTATTTTTAAGCAGAAACAAGCTATTAAGATTATGCCACAGCGTCTAAAAGGGATTTAGATCTCTACTTTGACTAGGCCGCCCATCAGTTAAGGCTGAAGAAAACATCCTAAAGCAGATCATCACACTTCCACCACAATGTTTGGATGTTATGATCGTCTTTATCTCATCTTGCTACTTTATTGCCAATGTTTCCAAAAGTCCTGAGGGTCAGCAGGATGTTTTCATTGTAAGACAGAAAAAGCTCCGTCTGAGTTTCTGGTCAGCAGTAGCTTTGAATCTGGAACTCTTTTCTTTTTTTGCTCAGTTTCTTGATTGCTTATTGACTGAGGTGAGTCGTGCCGACACTTTTCATTTTTTTCTTTCATCTTCCTTTCTCACATGATTTAGTGGCGATCGGCTCTCGTTGCTCAATGCTTTAAAATCCATAAACAAGACATTATTACGTCCCTAAACACTCTGAGGTCATAAACCGTTCACACATCAGTTTAATTGGGGTCGAATTTAATAAGCAACAACTCTGCAAAAAAATCTGATTTTAGCAAAATATTCTGAACTGTGTCAATAAGGAAGCTCATCTTGGCCACTTGTTTCCTGGATCTTGTTCTTTTGGTCATAATTCATAAACTATAATCATCTGAGTCTATAACAATTACATTTAAAACATTTTATTATCATTAAAAGATAACAAAAAGATAAAATTAATGGGGAAATATTTAACATCGAGTGACATAATCTCAGTATGAACGATAAGAAAGGCATCTGCAGCCTGGATCGGGCGCAGATGATGTCTGCAGTTGTCTTTGTACAAAAAATTGTTTTATTTATCTTTTCTGGTCAATATAAGAAAAACAGCCAAAATAAAACAGTAAGCTGACGCGAAAAGTCACGTTCAAGAACACACATCAGTGCTCCATTACAACTGTCACTGTTGTAAAATACACGGTTCGCTTCATGATTATTGATGCGTCTGCAGCTCTTTACATGCACTTGACCTTTGACCTCATGAGAGATGGTCTAGCTGCTGGTGGATCTGTAAAAGTTGCCGTTGCCGTCTCCTGGCAGCAGTCGTCTACTACCCAGAAACACTTCCAGGTCTAAAAGCGAACACGGAAAAACTGAGTCGTCTGGAACGCATTCTTTACTAATGAGGAGAAAAGGGAAACCAGTCGAAGTCTGAGAAACAAAGACGAGGCGGTGGGCTCATTATTTTTCATTTTCCTCATCAGAAACACTAACAAACATTGTCTCAGCTCATTTCCACTGAGCGGTGCGGCAGCGTGTGTGGGTGTGTACCTGTTCCTACACATTACGCCCCACAGCGTGATGTGAGCATACGATACTGCATGTGTGCGTGTGCTTTCACGCCTGAGATTTCACATGAGCATGTGTGAGTATGCTCACTCCGTTGCAGGAAGAATACTCTTATTGTATTTCTGACATTCGGGGTCACGGAGGCCAAATGTTCGTTTATCTTCAGAACATTGTTTGTGTACGGTACGGCAGCGGCGGGTCCTTTATCTGAAACCTAAAGCTGCTGCTGCTTTTCATTCGCTTTTCAGTGAACTCCATCCAATCGGAACGCCTGTTTGTTGATTCGTTATAACAGCAGAGAAGCAGATACTGAAGGAAAAGAGCAAAGTACAGATTTTATTTTTTATTTCACTAGCTGAATTTCTATTGCTCAACTTCACATTTTGAAAATAAATTTGTTTTAAAAAACTCGCTTTGGTCGTATTGAAATTAGTTTGTTTTGCAGAACTGCAGTGGGGACACTTTTCCCGCGTTACACAAGTCGGTAACACTTTATTTGAAGGCTTATTCATGTTCATGACAGGTGTTTATGACAGTGTCATGTCAGTCTTATTCAACCCCCTTCAAATAAAGTGTTACCCACAAGTCACATGATCAACCGGATGTTACTACTGTTGGAAACCACGAAGAGGAAGACGACAGGAAGTAGACGCCATGACTTTCAAAAACTTATCGCAACAACTCTTAGAAGAGTCTGAATTAATATGAGTTACAACATTTAATTTTCCTTTGGGATCAATAAAGTATAAAGAATGATGTTATTCACATGTGATTTTAACTGGGTTTCTTATTTCTGTTTTCTTTTGTTTTTTTTAGTAACAACACTATTGATTCATCTTGAAATAAACACACCTTTCCATTCTCTTGCATCAAACCAGTGACTTTTACTCAAATGCTTACTTTTAGTTAATTTATTAAACTCAACTAAATTAATAAATCTGACCGAAATCAGAATTTACAAAATTTTGTTAATTTTTTTTCTAATTCATTCCTAGAAAATTTGCAAAATGTATTTTAATAAGGCAAACTCACAAAAACCCTTTATAAGATTTGGATCTATAATAATTTACACATTGATTTCAAACAAGAAATCTGACAACTTTACATGTTTTGCATGTTTAGTTCATTGTTAAGTAACGATATAAAGCTGCTGTTAGGGGGTATTTTTTTATCCTGCTTCGTGCTGACGTTTGGCCCAGAGGCTCAGCCCCATCAGTGACAGTAAAGGTTACACCTGTACACTGAAAACCTTCAATAAATGTAAACAGCGCTACAAATTGGCTCTGCATAGGAAATAAATCTGGTGTCACACTGTAAATAAATGAACCAGCAGTTTTCCATTAGGCCTTTATTTCATTATTTCTTTCTGCTGACTGCTTTGAAAAACCTCTTTTAAATGCTGCAGTGTCAATTTTCCGCATTGTGAGGAAACTAAAAGCTCATAAAATGTTCTTTTTTTAACCAAATGTCAAGATGAATACAAAAGAACAGCAAAACTTTGGGCTCCTTTTAGAAAGAGACACACTTAGCACTAATGAATCCTTAGAGCAGACGTTCCTCCCAGCCTTGCAGGCTCGTCCTGGACGTGTGATGCCCCTTTTCCTGCAGCTCAGTGTGTTGTTGTAACCAAACCCTCTCTCCCTCTCCCCTCCGTTTGGGTAAGTATATACTGGCCCGGCCTGTCTGTCTGCCTCTGAGAGCATGAACTGCCCTGCCCTGCTAAACAAAAATACTCCCGTTCTGCAGCCTGGCTTCTCTACAATAACTCAGTAGAGCAAAGGCTGCCATGTTTTGGTTGTTAAGGATTAGATGTCAGTCAATAATGATGCAGGAATAAATATTATGTTTTTGATGTTTATATAAATTTAGCTTCTTTAAAAGTTTAGCCATAAACAGGATGGCTGTTAAAGGTATTTAAGTTTTATATATGTTTTACATATTTGTTGAAACTGCCACTGTGTCATAACAGTATGAGAAAAGATCTGGTTGCTCTGTCTTCTCCCAGTGCTAACTAGAGACGACCAGTCAGAGCCAGGAGGCGGGTCTTAGCGCTATCAATCACACTGTTCTGAATGCTAAGCTAGTTAGCATAGCCACTGATGACGGCAGATAAACGGTTTTCCTGTAACGGTAAAATGTTTTTCTGTTATAAAAAAAATCATAAAATAAAATGAAACAGAATAAAATAAATGTTACTCTGTTAACATAAATTAGCAGCTTGAACATGAGCTTGATTGACAGTGATAAGCCCCGCCTCCTGGCTCTGATTGGTTGTTTTTTAAGGGCTTCAGACTGCGCTTAAAAAAACAAAACAATCTTTTCACAGATTATCTGTCGAGACACGGTGACAGTTCAAACTAATTTGTAAAAAAAAAAAAACATTTTTAATAAAAGTTACATAAAATAAACTTCCTTCTGTAATAGCAAAACATATAGAGGTTTCTATTCGATTTTATAAATCACTGATATACAATTATATTGTTTTAGATATTTAATTATTCAGTTTGGTACATATTGTTACTGTGCTGCTGTGGGTTTTCCCTCTTGATAAATGACTATTCTGTTTTAATACATGATTGAACAGCATTTTGACTTACTGTCACATTTTGTTCTTTATTATAATTCCTCATAGCTTCCTACTTATCTTTCCTTTCTTTATTCTTGTGTTTATTTTCTATAATTGAGCCAATCGGCCTCATTTGTTCTCTGAGCCACTTTTTGCTCAAAACTGCCTTTTATGTCTGTGTTTATGAAATCAGAGATATCTAAAGTAATAAAACGAATCAAGAAGCGTATGAACTGCGGATCGTTACATTTTATAGTGTTACATTTCCTGAGGAGACATTTGTTTTCTACAATGAAACCAACAAACTGCTGAACTGAACCGTGTGCAATCTGGAGCTGAGAGAAAGAAAATAGTCAAACTGGGAACAACAAGTTGGATTGATGGGTCTGGCTGCTCTGTGCGTGGATCTTTATGGATCAATTTGTATCTTGCTTATTGAAGAAATAAAACCAGATGTCTTTCATTATTAAAGGATTCATGTATGGAGAACTGCAGACCCAGACTAGGGGCAAAGCTGGACTGAACGTCATCACAGAAAGCAGTAAAGTCTGAGGGTTTGAGTCGAGGTCACCAGAGCACCAAGATACTCCAAAACTGTGATTGAGTAATAGTTGTACTGTACTTATACTTTTTATAAGTTAGATAGAAACATCTAAGCTTGTGGCTTGTTGTCATAGCAACTGCCTGCCAAGATGGCTCACAGTTACAAAGTTCCTGGACTTGGTAACTGTGTATTACAGCAGTCTCTGGTCCACTTGCCGTCCGCATATGCATTTGAACCGCGCCATAGATCACTTCAACCGAACCGAGGCTGGGTTCGTAGGCGGACCAGAGTTTGTTTTTTTGGTCCATTTCGTGTTCCTCCCAAAACCAACTGGACCTTTTAGAGAAACAAAACTAGAGCTTGATTAACGCGGACTGAAGACGCTCGTGGCTCAGATGTCTCTTCCACGTTAAATGACGGGAACGACACCGGGGTAGAAAGAAAGGGGGCAGAAAGGGACCTTCGGCCTCCATGGGAAACTTTATTCTCAGGTTCTGGTCAAGAGATCAACTTGGATTAAGGAGGACCAGGTCTGTGGACCGCTGAGCGGGTCGGGGGGTTGGTTCTCTGGTCCAGCAGTGTGCTGTGGATCTGGACCGGGCTTAGGTTTGGGACCCTGAGGCAACCTGTAAGGGGATGCTGTGGGAGAGGGGGCTGCTCTCAGAGGCTATCGGGTTCTGGTGTCATCAGAGTAAAAGCTGTTAAAATCCAGTCAGATTTGAGGACAGGTGGAAGAGGAGGGCGTCTGGTTTGGACACTCAGTCACTTTGTGCTTTAGCAGGTTTGGTCATTTCACCTCTGATTTGGACCGGAGCGGGCCTTCACAGGGAGTTTAGTACCAATTGGTTGACCCACCACTGCCACATTTTCCATCCACTTTCATGAGTTATTTTCTATAATCTGCTTGAAATTCAATGTAAGTAAAAGTGTTTTTGTGATTTAAATACAGAACTGTCACCCAGAGGTTGCTTAGAGTTGTATCTTCTTTTTATCTGCATATCTGCATCATCTTTTTAATACTTACACTTTCCATGCATTACTGTGTTTTTCCCTGTTGGGGGAAAGTTTTTTTTTTTTTTGTCTTTGTGAGTTTGTTGTTTGTAATTCTGTATAACAATTTGATCTGATTTTATAATGAATTCTGCTTTATGCTAGTAAATTTGATTGCTTGATTGATTCTGGTTTAATTAGAGTCAGACTGGAGTCTGTCTCAGCTGCTCCACAGGAAAACAGGAACTAAAATAAACAGAACCATTTTAAGAAAATAAAACAATTATGAGGATAAAGTTGTACAAGAAGATTGACGAAATAATACAAAAATAAAGTTGTAATATTTCAAGAATAAAGTCATAATATTACAAATTTATTCTCATAATATTGACTTTATTTTCATCATTTTATTTTATTATAAAAAAGAGTGTTGAATATTTTTTTTTTTTTTTTAATGATGTGCAAATTAATGAGAATGCACCACAAATTGGGTAATTTTTCTGGATATTCATCAACTTAATGTATAGAAATAAAGAGAAAAAAATATATGTACAATTATATTGTCCCTTTAGTGTTTAGAGGGACAAAGATGGCAACATTTATGAAAACATTATAAGAATGTGAAAGTGTTTGAACTGACCTATTCCTGTATTTCTGGTTGTTCTGTTATAGTTGAGCATCTATTTGGCTGGTGAGGATCAGAAACCCTGAAGTAAAATGTATTTTTGTCTTTTTCAGAATTAAACAGGATCTCTGAGTGAAACTGTTTAACAGCAGCTGGACGTCGTCCCAGTAACTCCATCCACTGGTCTGTGGTTTAATTGGTGAGGCGTTCTACTGGTTTCTGAGTGGAGGGATGAAGTGAGAATCCACGTCCACCACCTTCCTCACTGCGTTTTAACAGCTGAGCCTCATGAAGTCGTCCAAAATGTGAAATTTTCCAAACTTACCAAACAGCTTTTGTAACGAGGCTGTAAGTGTCTTTACTTCTGCTGCTGGGACGTTTCACCAGTGGGTCCACTGGGAATGATGGGAAGAGCCTGAAGACCAAGAGGAAGAATTCCTGAGAAAATCAAACGACTGCTTTGCATTTCTACGTTAAACGTTTGAAAATGCAGGTGTGTTCGTTTAGAGAGCACTTTAGAAATGTCATGTTTTTAATAAAATAAATTTATGTTTTCAGAAGAGGAGCTGCTCTGCTCAGTCATAAGTAATGGTAACATCTGACTCCTAATTAACTCCCCAGAGAAACCTGATGTTTGCTGCTGGCCTTTAGACACCAGAAGGTCAAAGGTCAGCGCAGTTCCCTAATTCACTGCTCCGTAGGGCGAATAGCAGTTCTTTCATTTTCCTTTTTATTGCAAACTTAAGCTATTCAATACTTGTGAATTTTTAATTTTGTTACTATGTAACAGCACGTTGACACATTAAACTAAAATATTTAGCTCACAACTGTACAGAGTCTTAAATGTTAACAAATTTGGAGAAATGTTTGTATGTGTACTAAGATAAATGAGTTCAATTTTACTTGCAGATCCAACATTTATGTAAAACAACTTGCAGCATTAAAGTAGAAAAATTATTAACACAATTTAGAAAGAAGTGCTGATGATGCAAAATCCTGGCTGGATGTTGTTACATAAAGGGGGGAACCTTAACTTATATAGGAATTATTTATTTTAAAAAGTATATAAATGCACACTGCAAAAACACAAAATGTTACCAAGTAAGTTTGGTCTATTTTCTAGGG
Source organism: Poecilia latipinna (assembly GCF_001443285.1). Taxonomy (NCBI): domain Eukaryota; kingdom Metazoa; phylum Chordata; class Actinopteri; order Cyprinodontiformes; family Poeciliidae; genus Poecilia; species Poecilia latipinna. The sequence continues at coordinate 53,890 of NW_015115717.1, forward strand.
GAAACATCTTACTTAAGATTTTAAGCAGGATATGTGAGCTTATTTCAAGTTAATAATTCCTTAATATTGATTAAAAAGCTCCAGTTCCACTGGCAGATTATTGAATTTATAACATCAGAAAAACATCTTATTTTAAGTTAAATAATCTGCAAATGGAACTAGTTCTTTTTTAAATCAATTTTAAGAAATTAGTTACTTAAAGCAAGCTCATATATTTGCTGAAAAGTTGATTCTTAGTTCAATTTGTCTTATTTCAAGTAAACTAAAATGTCTCCACCAGAAACTAAACCAGAAATACTTTGTAAGATTTTGTGTTTTTGCAGTGTGGAATGAAGGTTTAGTCTCTGGTGAAAACATCTTAATACATTTAAAATAAAACAAAACTAACTTAAGAGGAACTTTTCAGTAAAACACAGGAGTTTAAATGAATAATTATTGAATATGAATAAAAATCAACAGGTTGCACTGACAGATTGTTTCAAGTGAACAAATATTTGGTAAGATTTGGTGTTTTTGCAGTGCATCACTTGTTTGCACAATGGTTTCTCTCCAGAACACGCTAACAGTGCGTTTTGTGTTCTTGTAAGACGATGATATCCATCCAGTCCCCCTTATTCCACCCTTCCTCTCCACGCCGCTCTCTAAGGAGTCACAAATAAATAAATCCAGCAGTCAGGAGCCCAAACCCGTCATCAGCCAGGACAGCCCCTGGTTAGAGGCTTCAAAGAGACTTTTTCCGATGTGTCTGAACAGAAAACGAGTGCAGTACATCTGAAGAGCAAAAAAACTCCCAGCATCCTTGACCAAGCTCCAAGAAACGATGAAAATCTTAATTTATTGGAAGAATCTCGTGAAACCTGCAGCGGGGAGCGAACAGGCTTCATGGTTGGTGTTTTTTAGAGCTGCAGGATGTTTCACTGTGTGAGAGGAATGTCCTCCAGAGGAGGAATCAGGCGGTTTTTATTGTTTCAGCAGTGATGGCTGTGATTGTGTTTGGCATACTGATCAGGACAGAATTCCCAAAATTCATCTATAATTCAGGTTAGCATGACAGATGGGCAGGTTTACTGTTTTACTGATGTGGTGAAACGACGAGATGAAGCCAGGAGAGAAGTGCTACATCTCAGAAATTAAAATGTAACGTCTGGTGCAGCGATTTCAAAAAATATCCAAACTGCTTTTAAATATTCCACGTTTTGTCTCATTACAATCATTTTTATTTAAGCCAGTTAGAGTGGAGTGACGGAAAAAGTCTGAAATTTAACACCAACTCTCATACATTTAGACTTTGACTAGGCCTTTCTAATACATAAATATGATGTGATGTAGATCGATGTGGCGTTGTGAGAGTTTTGTGGTTTTAGGACAACACTCAAATTAAAGTCATCCTAAATACAAGATGGAACTCAAAGCATTTGTCTTTTTATTTCCATTTTTTCTGCTTTTATTTTAGTTTCTGCAAATAGGAAGGAGGAACTCAAACAAAGACTTGGACGCACCTTTTATTTCTAACTTGGCTAAATGAAGCAAATCTTTTAGATTTAGAATATCCTGCTTTTGTTGATGATTATTGCATAAAAATTTGTTTCAAGATCATCAATTAAAAATAAAATAAAAACATGAACCCCCAAAAATAGGAGACTGGCATTTTTAAGGCATATGTGCAACATTTTTAATAAATAATAAAATAAATAAAAGTAGGTGGATATTAACATTTCAATGATTTGAGTCTTTGGGAAATCACTGTAGCTGAAATAAGTCTGTCTTTTTGGTATAAATTGTTTTATTACTTTAACAAACATAATTTTATTGTATTTTGATGTTGTGATTGTTGTAAAGTACTTTGGTCAGCTCATGTTTTTGTAAATATTCTATATAAACTTTGACTTATATAGAATATATGTTAGATTTTCAACAAAAGTCTAACTTCTTTAATAGTTAATGCAGTTTTAAAAAATCCAAAAATGCACCCCAAACTTATTTCTGGATCATTTTTTCCAGGATCTTAGTGAGGAATTGAGATTTCATAGGGTAAACCATCTGCGAGGCGTTACTGTGTGGGTCCAGTGTATGCAGAGTGACGGATCCGTCAGGGTTCATCCCTTCACATTTCAATAAAATCTGAGTTTGTAGCACAGGAAGAAGCAACAGATCGATAAGTCCTGAATATGAATTCTGCTTCGTTTGGGTTGTTCATGTTGTTGCCATGCATGGACGGTGTGCATCTGAGCGAGCGGGTCAGAAACTCGCTCCGCTCCGAGCCACAGATCGTGACCTCTGCTGCGTTTACTGCAACAGCACTGTTCAATAAAACATAACGCTTCTATACACAACAGATACACAGTGGAGAATCCAGAGCAGGTACAACAAATAAAAACATCCATTTGGAAGCGTTAGCCTTGATCTCATCGTTCATTTTAATCTCTAAAGTGATAATCTCTCAATGCTCATGAAGCTAATCTGCAGTCATGGAGAGTTTAACTTATTCCTGCAGAAAATATAACTGATGTTTGCAACTTCCAATATGAAGGCAGAAACTGCAGCAAAGCAGTTTGTTTTGGGATGTAGTGATATTTATATTAGAAAAAGTGGTTACACTGCAAAAACACAAAGTCTTACCAAGTACTTTCATCTTGTGCTAATGTCTTAATGCACCTGAAATGATAGAAAACTAACTTACAAGGAACTTTCCAACAAGATGCAGGAACTTACTTAAAGTCAACGAGTCCTTTCTACTGATGAAAAAGTACTAATTTCATTGGCAGATTATTTCACTTATAATAATCTGCCAATGAAATTAGCATTTTTTCATCAATAGTAAGGGATTGTTGACTTTAAATAAGTATATATATCTTGAAGAAGAGTTACTAATAAGTTAGTTTGAACTAGGATGATGGCGCTAGAAACTAGGTGAAAATATTTGGTAAAATTTTGTGTTTTTGTAGTGCAACACAAAATCTTACCAAGTGTTTTGGTCTTGTATCTTGTGCAGTTGTCTTAATACACTTAAAATACGACAAACCAGTAGTTTTTCAGAAAGATATTAGATTTTAAGTGAATAATTCCTTAATATTGATTTTTAAAATGTACTAGTTCCAATGGCAGATTGTTTCACTTATAAGACATTTTTCCAATTTTATAAGTGAAATTATCTGCCAGTGGAACGAGAACTCTCCATCAAAATTCAAGCATTATTCACTTAAAACAAAGTCCTATATCTATCTTACTAAAAAGTTAGTTTTGTTATATTTGAAGTTTATTAAGATGTTTCCACGTGAAAGTAGAGCAACCGTATTTGGTGGGATTTTATGTTTTTTGCAGTGTAAGCTTGTATTTCTTATCCTTGGAGGAATGAAATCTTTTCCCAGTTACGACGAACCACCAAAGAAGAAACATTGGCTTCCCTAAAAAATACGCAGGACTGAGAGTACTGTAGTTTTGGAATGAAAATAGGTCTGAGAAATAAAAAGTTGGACTTTCATCATTTTTATGATCAGTAATGACTCAGTGCTGCGTGTTCAACCCTACAGTAGAAAATTACCAATCATAAAAAGTCAAACACAGAATGCCAGAAACATTTCTACATCTGTTCTTGTCAAAGTTAGATTCTTGTGGTCACCTTCAAATCTGTCAAAGCTCAAAGGACGGATTCAAAAGGCACAACCATTACTTGTTACTTTTACAGTCCTTGGACAAAACACCAGAACATTTCTGATTAAATTAAAGAAAAATTCAGGAATAATCACCGTTTACTGCGCATTGCTGTGCTTTGTCGGCTGGTCGGTTGATGACTGCACTGCAAAACACAAAATCTCACCAAGTATTCTGGTCTACTTTCTAGTGCAAATATCACAGAACACCTCAAATGAGACAAAACTAACTCTAAACTAACTTTTCAGCAAAATATACAAGCTTGTTGTAAGTTAATAATTCCTTAATGTTGATAAAAAGTTCTAGTTCCGTTGGAACTGGAACATTTTCCCAGGTTTTTTCCTGCTTTAAGTAAAAAAAATCTGCCAATTCAATTTGTATTTTTTTCATCTATATTCAAATGAGTCTTAATTATTGTAACTGACTGTTGCTTTAGGTGGATAATCAAAAATGATTAGTGCCTCCAAAGTGCCAACTTTGCATGATTTTGTAAATTATGATAATTTAATGCAAAGTTGGCATTTTTAATGGACTTTCAGTGCAACTTTGCATTAAAAGTGTCATTATTTACCGAATGACACTTCATGACGTCAGTCATAAATATTCATAAAAACATTCATTATGTTCAGGACAGATGTTATGTCATGTTTATGACAGTGTCATGTCAGTCTTATGCAAACCCCTTCAAATAAAGTGTTACCAATAAATCTTTACTTGTGCTTCCAACAACTGTTCACGTTGAAATTAGATTCGCTGAGCATCGATTAGCATCGTGACGTTTGTTTCATTGCTTTTGTGTGTTTTGTAAATGACAAAAAGAGGTGAAGGAAGGATCAGCACTTAGGAAACAAAAGTCCTTCTTTTCACAGCCTGACTTAACGTCCCGTGTGTGTGTGGATTTGGATGTGTGTGTGTGGATGCGTGTGTGTTTATGAGCTGGTGTCGACTCCAAGGCATCAGAATCAGCTGAATCTCTGTTTGGGAGTGTTTGTGTTGGTGTTTTAACAGACTCTGGTTGATTGTTTTTCTACCTTTTTGTATTTTTTCAGGTGTGTTTGGTGTGGGAATCCCTGTGGGAGGTCAACGCGAAAAGCTCGCGAACACACACACTCTTTACCTTACACTCCTGGTGTAAACAGTGGCAGCAGCCACTTCGCTGTCGTCACAGTTTGTTTCTGTTGGGGCGCCTCACCTGTCAGCAGGCAGATGGCTGTGGGGGGGCAAAGGTCACAGCGGGGGGTTACAGAGGGTTCACAGATGAGTGATTAGAAGGAAAGAGTTACACTGAGGTGTCAGTTTGCTGTTTCTTCACTCATCTGATCATACTGAACAAAAGCGACTCTTAATCTGAATGTTTACAGATAACTTATCCTTCACTAAGTGCTACTGATTCTTGTTTGCCGCCATTATTGACAATGAAGGGCTTCACTGCCAACAGATTCAACCGACTGCAACAGAGTTAAGAACGAATATTGTGTTTTCATCTCCCACAGCATGATTCCACCACTCCCATGCTTCACAGTTGGTTACGCTTTGCTTGGTTTGGGTTGAAAGTCTCATACGGACTGCTAATATTCTCCGTTCCATTATAAAACAACTCTTTGGATTTTTAGTCGCATTTCTAACATAAATGTATGAAAAAGCACAATTTTACAATTGCAGTGTTTCTATTAAATAAGAGATTCGATTAAAATCTCACGTGAATGAGATAAATCATTAAACGTCGTTGTAGTGGCGGATGTAAACACAGGAGATGTTTTAATATTTCATGTCATCATCATAACGTCTTTGATGTTGGAGCCTCTTGGGAGTTTCTGCTGCGTTTTTGGAGATTTTACATGAAAAGCTACAGATTCAACATTTTCAAATGACAAAATTTGTGATACTTTTATCTCTGGTGGAACTAGAGATAGAGATTTATCATAATATTTGCTTGGATGCATAAAAATATTCCAAAAATTTAGGGAAAATCAAGTTTCAGTTAAAAAGTGCAAAAAGCATCTTAATTTCAGAAATGTCGTGTACAAAAATAAAACCATTGGACAGACCTTATTCGATTTAGTAAAGGAAAACAGTTACTGTTCTCCAGATAGTGAAGGAGGAAAAACCTCAAACTTACACCTAGTTTTACTGAAACACATCCAAACTCATCCTGGGATCAGTAAATTTAGCTAAA
>NW_015115718.1:0-6190 GCF_001443285.1 Poecilia latipinna
TAAAATCTTCAATAAATAACAATGGGCTGTATTTTGTTGCTGAGGAACGAAGTAAAGTTGCGCAAGTAACCGTGAAAGAGAAGCGGAACGGAGCAGCTGCAAAAGCAGTGAAATCGCGAAATTAATGCAAATTTTGACTGGTAGCATTCACTTCGTAATTAGTTTTTAGCTTAGCGGTTTCTGTTCTGTATATAAAGGATTACCTGAAGAATGAACATGGTTGATAACATCCGGGCGCGCAGCGGCGCTGTGTTTTGAGCAGGAAGAGGAAAAACCCCCAGCCGGAATCCGCGGCGCAGTGAGGATTTCCATGATAACAATGGCTGATCGATCATTCTTATTAGCTACAGGCCAAAAGTATCAGAGACTGAGAGTACTATGAGATGCTGGCAGTCTGAGAGGCAACTACTCAGAGATCCAAGCAGGGGAATAGCGGCGCTGCGTAGCTGCAGGGAGTCGATCACTGCGGGGTGAGGCGGAGCCACGACTTTAGCAGTTAGACGAAAGCAGCTTACAGCCACGGCTAACTCCGGGAGACAAGGTAGAAAAGCCTTTTTTCCCCCTAGTCCAAAAGACTGCATTTGTGGCTGCATTTTTACTCCAAAATGCAGCCATAGTGTCCAAAAGAAAAAAACATAAGTGCAATCATTTGCATATTGAGAGTCTACAGAGGCTGATAATCTCCCCACTCTGTTTCTGGATTACCGTTTAAACTTTTGAGTTTTATGTCAAATCCACATGAATTAAATGACAGAAACTAATTCTCTCACTGCGTTTTTGACTCATTTTGTCCAGCTGCAGACTGTTAGACTGTCCAATCAGAGTCAGGTATTGTGTAGTTGGTGATTTTAATCAGTTTTCTGTTAACTAAATTCAAGTCTATGGAACACAAAATGTCACTAAAATCACTCTGTCCTTCTAAAATCTTTCAGAAAATTGTAAAAATGCACTGAATCGTAGCAAATTGTATCGCTCAACAAATATCGTATACATATCGCATCGTGACCAGAATATCATATATCGTATCGTATTGTGAAATTATTGTATCGCTACACCCCTATCAGGAGTCTGGACAAGAACCACTTCAGAGGAAGACTGGGTTCAGGCTCCACATTGACACCTGCTGTCTGTGTGATGTCACTGAGTTGTGGAGGTTCTGATTGGCTCATGAGGCCAGATGAGCTCACCTCTCCACCAGCAGGTCCAGCAGCTCCCCAGGCCGGCAGAAGGACCGGTACGTGGTCAGAAAGGTCCGGACAAAGTTTGGATCTATGGAAACAGGAAACATGACTGAGTGGTTCTGGTTCAGAGAGTGTACCAAGGACCAGGTTCAGAGGTTCTGGAGAACCGGTTCTGAACCAGCTCCCATTGGGAGGTCCTTCTACCAGGCCTACCGACCCGTTTCCTGGCTGAACCGGGTCAGGCAGGCGGACCAGTCCCAGACCTGGTGGTGATGCATTTAAAGCCCAAAAATAATTAAAGACACCCTGTCAGCAATGTTACATCAATAATTAATACGATTCCATCCACCCATCCATCCACTTTCTTCCTCTTATCCAGGATCGGGTCACGGGGGCAGCAGCTTCAGAAAGGAGGCCCAGACTTCCCTCTTCCAGCTCCTCCAGGAACCCCAAGGCGTTCCCAGGCCAGCCAAGAGACATCGTCCCTCCAGCGTGTCCTGGGTCTTCCCCTCCTCCTGGTGGGACGTGAACTCCTCACCAGGGAGGCGTCCAGGAGGCATCCTGACCAGATGCCTGAGCCTCAACTGGCTCCTCTCAACATGGAGACCATAGATGAGGGTAGGAACGTAGATCAACCGGTAAATCAAGAGCTTCGCTTTTTGACTCAGCTCTCTTCACCATGACAGACTGGCACTGTACCAGTCTGTCATGGTGAAAAAGTTGAAAAAGACATGAGCTTTTCAGCTATAAAGACATGAGCTGAAAAGGCTCATGTCTTAATAGTAATAGTAAACATTTTAGGAGACATAGAATAACTGAATCTTCAGACGGTGAATCTAGCAGCTAAGAGAAAGCAGCGCTAAAGTCGCTACTGCTAACACTTCCAGGGAGTCCAGATCTTCATGCTTGGCTAAACCAGAGACACCGCTACGGAAAAGGATGTTGGGTGGAAGAGGAAGGTTGGCGGTCATACTTCCGTTTCCGGTGTTATTTGGCGCCATAGCGGATTATGCTAATCTTAGTCGTTGGTTGGTCCGTCTGCGCCTCAGTCATTGGAAAGTTAAAAACGTGGAAAGTTCCGCCTGTACTCACCTGCATACAGGTGGAAGGTGAGCCTCTCGATGAGCTTCAGGACCGTCCCGGCTTTAATGACGGGGATGCCAGACTTAGACTGGACGCTGTCCTCAAACACAACGTTCTGGTCCGAGTCGGGTTCGGCGAAGCGGTACCGCTGGACCGACGGTAGCCGCATCTGCTGCTCCTCGTCCTGCAGCAGCGCCTGGTCCAGCATGCGCTCCAGCGTCCCGCGGTACTGCAGCGACACCAGCGCCGCCATCCAGCCGTTCTTCTCCTCCGCTGACTTGGCGGCGAACAGCACGCCGCCGCCGTCCTTCGGCGCCACCTCGAAGGCGTGGCGCCACTCGCCGTCCCGGTCCTCCCGGTCCACCACCCGGACCTTCCGCATCAGGAACTTCTCCTTGAGGCGGAACTCGGCGGCGGCGGCGCCGGGCAGCCGCGGCGGCGCGTGGCCAGCCTTGCAGCTGATCATCAGACCGTCGAAGAGGAAGATGTGGCGCTCGTGCTTGGCACCGACGCGGCTCAACGTGCCCTCCATGATGAACTCATTACAGCACTGGGCGATGTCCATACCCTCCCAGCCGTCGATGCTCCGCTGGACGTCCTTCATCCTCCTGATGGCCAGGTGCTTACTCTTTACTTGCTGGCTGTGGAGCCGGCAGGCCGGCTCGCTAAGGAAGAGGAAGAACAGACAGGTCAGAGGAGGAAGAGGAAGCGGGGGACCAGAGAGACATGGGGACTCTAATGGACACGTTGGACATGTCCCCCTCATGTCCCACTGTCTATTCTTTTTTAGCCGTTAAACTATTTCAGCTGACATATTGCAACGTGTTTTTCGGAGCCATCTTTAAACGCACCATGAATGTTTACATGCCAACACGCTTTACTCAACTGTACGTAGCATTTATGTCGCTCCATATTGATAATTAGTTTGTTTTAAATATCCTGTATTTTTATCCTGTATTGTATTTTCCTGATCTAGCTCCAGTTTTCACTCCAGCTGTGTTTGTTTTTAAGCAGCAGGTTGTTGCTAGGCACCCGAAGCCACCCAGCTAACTTTGCTGGTTGAATGGCCAGCAGTGAGGTTCATGAGTCTGATGGCGCATTCACACCAAATATGATTTGAGCGTCACGCGCGTCGAGAGCAAAATGTCTCACTGGACAAGCGTCAGACAGGTTTTGAAGCTCGAAACACGTTCGGTGTGAACTCTGCTGCAAACTCCTCTAGAGTTTGATCCATCCATTCCAGGCTGGATGGATGGATGGATCCATCAAAGCTGCAGCAATTAACTTTTATCAGAAATGTTTTTTACTTACTGTATTTTCCGCACTATAAGGCGCACCTAAAAGCCTTCAATTTACTCAAAAGCCGACAGTGCACCTTATAATCCAGTGTGCCTTATATATGGACCAATATTGAGCCACAACAGGTCTAGGAACTACGGTAAGCAGCCGCCAACTTCATTTTCGCCAGTAAAAGAAGAAGCGCGCGGTGCATGCTGGGATAGAACGCTGGTTTGTTAATAAAGTTTGACTGACCTATCTACCTACATCAGGTGTCTGCAGGTCATTTAGCATCACGTTCTCCCACGCCCCGGCCCAGGAAGGCTCTCCTCGCCAGAGTCGGACTGTTTTGTTGACATTCTCTTTAGTGCAGCTCCATCTAGTGGATGCATAACGTAACTCCAGCCTCTACTGTAGCGTCTATTCTATGCGCCTTATAATGCGAAAAATACGGTATTTATTATAAAATATTTATTGAAATTGTTTCCATGTTGTAACAGCATAATCAGAGAACAGATCAATCTCAGATCTCCACCTTTGGTGAAGAAATGCACCAAAAACAACCAATCAAAGCCAGGAGGAGGGGCTTGGTGTGACAAATCAACCTTATGTACTCACTACTAAATGTGCTAATGACAGAGAAACAACTTACCACTACACAAAAACCGCTTACCCACCGTTGTCAGTGGCTATGCTAACTAGCCTGAGCATCCATAGCAGGCTATGCTAGCTGCAGCGTAGCAGAGAACTCGGGGTTAGCTGACACGTCCACCTGGGCTTCACCTGTGTAGTTCTGTTTATCCAGAAAAGTTAGTCAGGGTGAGTAGTCATCTTGCGATCGGAAGGTTGTAGGTTCGATTCCAGTGTCCTCCTGCCTCATGTCGATGCGCCCCTGGCCACTTAACCCCAAACTGCCTACCGATCTGCCTATCGGTGTATAAATGTGTGTGTTTGTGAATGTGACTGTAGTGTAAAGTGCTTTGAGTGGTCAAAATAAGGCTTGAACTTGGATAAAAGTTCAGTCCCTTTACCGTGTAGCTGGAAGGAAGACGTCCGGCCAGGTGTGTTCCTACCTGAGCCTCCGCTTGGCCAGGCTCCTGGAGCAGATCCTCTCCAAGCTGCTCTGCAGGTTCAGCAGCGCCGTGATGGCCTGACGAAGACACTCCTTATCCTCCTCATCCTCGCTGCGCTCTTCCAGTTGCTATGGAAACACAACCAGAGTCAGGGGCACCTGCACAGGTACAGCAGGACCAGAACCACAAACCAGACCTGCAAGGTTCTGGCCCAACTGGAAACCAGAGCGAGCAGAACCCCAGGGTTTCCCCCAGAAAACTTGCTAAGCCCGGTGGTCAGGGCGTCGAGTCGGTCCACCGGAAGTCCACTGTGTTTTTGTATTAAAAGATGTTAAGTTGACAGGAAATGTAAAAGTATTACTGTGTAATTATATGTTACGGGAAAAGATCTTGAGTGAAATGTTATTTAAACCCACAACTAGTCTAAAAACAACAAATTTGCGCTTCTGTTTAATCCAAAATAAGTCAGCGGCTCCATCAGGCCCCCAAGGGCTTCAGGGGCCCCATAAACACAAATATTTTAAAACACACCACAGATACATAAATGTAACACTTGTTTATTGAGATGATCAATGCTGTTAAACTTGATTCAATTGTTTAGGCATACATAAATTAAATTATTTTAAATTGTTTAACATTTAAATACAAGATTTTAAGGAGCTGGCAAGTTTACTTTGTAAAACTTCAAAGAACAATATTCATAGTTAGATTGTTTTGTTACCATAGCAACAATCTGATGCTGTGAGTTTAATCTTTGAATTTACAAATACAAATTAGTAAACTGCGATTATAACTTATTGCTTTTTTGGCTGGCCAATTAAACTACTCCCTTCTCCCATATTTCACTAAATCTAACACAGAAGCTGTTAGAAGTGCTAATATTTTTAGCAACAAAAGGGGCCCCTAAGTCAGATTCTGCTCCAGGCCTCATGCAGCCTTGGACCGGCCCTGCATGATGAGGTAATCTGCTGCACGCAGAGATGCGCAACTAACAGGAGATTTAATTCAGTGCTGCTAATGTGGCTTTAGTAGCTCTTCCATTTCGTGTCTGTTGAATTTTTAATAAACGTCACAGAAACTATTCTGGTTGGTCGAGTTTATGGGACGAGTTTAAGTAGACGACGCATTTGATATGGTTTGATGCATCGTGTAACCGGAAAAGTAATACTACTGCTAATAAAATAATATAAAATCAGCGTGATGCGTGACTCCGAGGAGAGCGTTAAAGCTCCTCACCGGGCTGAACCTGCATGATCAGGTTAGCGCTGCTCGTTATCCACAGACGGTCCGGCCAACCGGGACCACAGACATAAACTTTACAGGGAAGACAGACACAGAGCCACACGCTGGACAGCGTGTTGAGATGTAAACACCGCATATAATTGTTCGTTCACAAAGATAAATCATTCTCACCGTTCCACAACGCACATCTCTGAATTCGCTACAAGTTATTCCTGCGGTTCACATTGAGCTGCGCAACCAGAGCTAAAGCGGCAAGTTTTAAACTCTTACCTAGAGTTCTCCAAAGGATCATAATTCCTTACAGTAGGTTGATAAAAATATCCATACAGGTCA
>NW_015115718.1:8556-9591 GCF_001443285.1 Poecilia latipinna
TGGCCAATTAAACTACTCCCTTCTCTCAGATTAAATCTAACACAGAAGCTGTTAGAGGTGCTGATGATTTTAGCAGCTAGAGGGGCCCCTAAGACAAAGTCTGCACAGGGCCTCATATAGCCTTGGACCGGCCCTGCATGATGAGTTAAATCTGCTGCACTGCGCAGAGATGCGCAACAAACGGGAGATTTGGCTTTAGCAGCTCTTCCATTTCGTGTCTGTTGAGTTTTAATTGTCACAGAAACTATTCTGGTTGGTCGAGTTCATGGGACGAATTTCTCAGATTTCCGTGCAGCCGCGCTTATTAACTCTAAGTAGACAACGCATTTAATATGGTTTGAGCATCGTGTAACCGGAAAAATAATACTAAAAAAAAAATAATAAAATGATATAAAATCTGCGTGATGCGTGACTCCGAGGAGAGCGTTAAAGCTCCTCACCGGGCTGAACCTGCATGATCAGGTTAGCGCTGCTCGTTATCCACAAACGCTCCGGCCAACCGGGACCACAGACATAAACTTTACAGGGAAGACGGACACAGAGCCACACGCTGGGCAGCGTGTTGAGATGGAAACGCCGCATATAATTGTTCATTCACAAAGATAAATCATTCTCACCGCTCCGCCTCTGAATTCACTACAAGTTATTCCTGGGTTCACATTGAGCTGCAACCAGAGCTACGCGGCGGGTTTTAAACTCCTACCTAGAGTTCTCCAGAGGGTCATAATTCCTTCGGAATAAAGTTGATGTAAATATCCATACAGGTCAGCCTGAGTCCAGTTTGAGTGAAAGGAGGCGGCAGCTGTGATTGGTCCGCGCTGTGGTTTAAATGCGTAAACTATAAACCTATCTATTATAAACCTATCATTTAGGAATAAATCTGCTCTGCTAGTGAAATGCTCAAAGCAACAGAGACACTTGCAGCCTGGTATTAAAAAAAAAAAAAAAAAAAAAAAGCGATTTTTTTTTTTCTTTTTTTTTTTCCCCGAAACGTAAAAAACAAACCCTTGCCCGGGCGGCGGGGATATAAAAGAA
>NW_015115718.1:12835-19728 GCF_001443285.1 Poecilia latipinna
AAAAAAAAAAAAAAAAAAAAAAAAGCGATTTTTTTTTTTTCTATTTATTTTCCTCGAAACGTAAACAAGCAACGCTTAGCCTGGCGGCGAGGCTAGTAAAGCATGGCGGGCCGCCAGGCTTATAATACACTGGGGGAAACCCTGGAACCCACAGGATCACTGACTGGTTCTGGACCGGTTCTGACCCAGTAGCTCAGCAGAACCTAGGTCTTTGTTTTGGACCTGGGCCCATCTGCTGTTGGACCCTGAGAGAGAGCAGGTGGCAGAGAGGAGAAAGAGGTGGAGGAGAGGTGGAAGAGAGAGATGGAGGAGAGGAGAAAGAGGTGGAGGAGAGATGGAGGAGGGAGGTGGAGGAGAGGTGTGTGACCTTGAGTGTGTCCAGCAGGTGCAGGCAGTGGTAGACGGGGGTCAGCAGCAGCCTGGGCAGGACGTAGCGGACGGCTTCTTTAAATCCCTCACAGATGGACTGGAACAGAGGATAAAGAGGTCCATCTTCATCAGCGACATCATCGTTCTGTATTTAAAGGGACCCTGACCCCAATAAGAGAAGAAGAAGCCACTGCTGGCTGCGCCTCCATTAGCACTGCTAGCTCCACAGCCTTTAGCGCTGCTAGCTCCACAGCTTCTAGCGCTGCTAGCTCCACAGCCTTTAGCGCTGCTAGCTCTGCCCCTCTAGGCCGGTTGCAGCCATGATAACTTGCCAGTTCCAGAGGCATGGCCGGGCTGAACTGGGGGTCCGGTTCTCACTCATGTCAGACCTTCATCATCATTGTGGGACCTGTCAGGTGAAGCGCCCACCCAGGTGTGACTGGTCTTACCTGCAGATGGACGGAGGCTCCAGGTTTGGTCACCAAATCCAGGAAGTGATCGTGGAAGGCAGGATGCAGGACTTCCTGAGCATACGCCTCATAGGGGTCAAAGGCCAACTCCTGCCAATCAGAGGACAGATGTGTCAGCGGCAACCAGGTGAGCGGCTCCAGGTGAGCGGCTCCAGGTGAGCGGCTCCAGGTGAGCTCACCTCTGCCAGGTCCTCAAAGCAGCTGCCCACCAGTGGGTGGGGGCTGCCCTCGTCCGTCATCTCCACCGTGTCCTCCAGCAGGCCCAGCAGCTTCACCGTCACTTCCTGGATGTCCACCAGGCGGCCAAAGATGCTGTCCACGTCCTGGGGGACAGGGAACCGGGTCAGAACCGGAACCGGGTCAGAACCTGAACTGGAACCAGCAGAGCCGTACCTGTGTGGAGAAGAGGGTGGGGCAGGAGGCGAAGGGCTCCCTGAACACCTTGAGCAGCAGGTGCAGCTGCCTCAGGTACTGGTGTCCGTCAGCCAGGAAGCTCCGGACCAGGTCGCAGTATCGCTGCTCCTCATTGGCCGACGGCTCCTCGTCCAGCAGCGGGAACAGACCCATGTCCTCCTCGTCCTGGTGGAACATGTCCATCAGAACCTGCAAGGTAGCCTGGAGGTTAGACCGGCCCAAAACCCCGACCCGATCTGACCCATTAAAACCTTGCTGCTCTCCTTTGTTGTAGCTGCTGTGTCGCTGTTTCCGAGTAACTGGGTCAAATGCCAGCACCGTCTAGTGACATCATCAGGGTAAGTCAAAGTACAAAACGCTCGGATTTCATTCGTCCTTTCAACACTGATTATGAATTCTGTTTTTTTATGAAAATTTAGTTTTAGGAAAAGCTTGTTGAGGTTTTACACCTGCGCCCTTCGTCACCAGAGATACAGCGGGGCAATGGTGGGTAACCATGGCAACAGGGGTCAGCTTGCAGATTTCCACCATGTTTACAGACCCCTCTGTATTTTATTAATCTTGGTTTTTAAATATTTTATCACTTTTGTGTGAATCTCTTCACTACATTCAGTGACTGTTCAGCTCTTCATCGTTTCTTCTGCCCAGAAACACCGGAGTCATCGTCACTTCCTGTCTGAATGGATCAATAAATAATGAATATGGCTGCCGTCCTTCAGCATAACCAGCTCCGTCCTCTTCATCACTCCATCCAGGTTTGTCTTCTTCCTCCTAAACTGCTGAGAAATCGCTTCATCCTCCCCGACTCCTCAGTCCTTTCTGTTCTTATCTAACCTTTGACCTTTGCAGCACATTAGCCCGACCCGACCACATAAGGTCTAAGGTTCAGCTGCTCACCTTGTCGGCGCACATCGCCACAGTGATGTCCTGCTTGGTGATGTCATCATGGCGGATGTTTCTGACGTAATTCCCCGCCAGCTTCAAGATGTCTGCCGAGATATACTCCAGAACGGCGACCATGTAGACGCAGACCTGATGGTCGAGTTTATAGCCCAGCACCTCCTGCAGGGGGAGGAGGAGGAGGATGAAGAAGAGGAGGATGAAGAAGAGGAGGATGAAGAGCAGCATACCTTGAGCAGGGGGTGGATCTTGTCGACAGGAAGTGCCAGCGGGTTCTTCCTTTTCTTCTTCTCGATGGCAGCCAGAGCGTCGGCGATCGCCCACTTATCGATGGGGTGAGGGAAACTCCTCTGGACCCGCTCCTGAAGAGAGACGGGTCAGAACCGGGGCCTGAACCAGAACCGGTCCTCTGGAGTCCAAGCTGGAGGTTCTGATGGTCCTCGGAAGGGTCAAAGGTCAACAGAACAGCCAGAGGTTCTGTATCTGACACGTTTTTTTGGGTCGCAGACTGATGTGTTTGCTGCCCCCTGCTGGCCGTCCCTTTACTCTGACCTTGGTCAACCTGAGCTGGACAGAAAGTTCTGCCAGGTTCTTGCTGAAGGAACCCAGCAGTGGGCCCAAACGTCTAATAGAACCCGGTCCAGCAGGTTTAAAGAGGTTCTGGAGAACCATTCACCTGCAGGGGCCATATTGGGCCCTGGACCCGGTGATGGTTGGTTCTGGTCCGGTTCTGGCTCAGGCCATCTGGCTATTCTGAACCAGTCCCAGTACCATCAGCTCCTAGCTCTGAACTGAACCTCTCTGGAGACCGGTTGCCATGGTAACAGCCAATCAGCTGCTCTGTGAAGTCTTGACGGTGACATCACAGCTGCAAGCTGCTGATTGGCTGATTGTCATCACCACCAGACAGGAAGACAGAGGGATTGGGCAGAGCCAGAGTGAGTGAATGAAAGGCCACACCCATTGCATGATGTCATCGGCTTTAGTTAAACCCACCATCTTACAGACAGGTGTGTGTGTGTGTGTGTGTGTGTGTGTCTCCTCCACGTCCTGCACGGTGCGCGGCTGAGCCTGACACAGCATGCTGAGCAGTTGCAGGATCAGGTCCTCGATATACTGCAGCGCCTCCTGCTGGGACTTCAGGTTAGGATGCACCTGGTACAACACCTGCACGCACACACACACACACACACACACACACACACGTTTGTTTGGCTTCCATTGGTTGTAGTTGCGGTTCATGGCTAACCAGACATGTTGCCTAACCTAATTCCCCCTCTGAGCCTGACCTCTGACCTCTGACCCAGCTTTGGTCCCCAGAAGGTTAGTAAATGGCGGAGCAACACAAACTTCCGGTGCTTCAAAGTCAGACTGGGAAGAACTCGCTCTGACCCGATTCATCTCGCCTCAGGAACTGGATCAGAACCACAAAGCTTGAACATGCTGTAGGATCAGAACTGGAACTGGGCTGGTTCTGGTCAGACAGATTTCCGTTTGGACCCGCTGGGTTCTGGTTCTAAAGGGAACTTGTTTCCTCTGGAGAGTCACCTGAACTCGCCTAGTTCCGCCATGACGGGCTTCATGTGGGCGGGGCCAGTTCCAACAGAGCTGCTTCCTGGTTGGTCCAGCTGCAGAACCAGAACCAGGCAGCACCAGATCACCTGAGGAACAGGTGACTGCTGCAGCTCTGAGGTTGTTCACTAATGAAAAGAGTCAGTGATTGGCTGGCTGGCGATGATGTCAGCAGGTGTGGAGCAAAGGTGAAACATCAGCATCAGCAGCGACCCTGATCAGGAGTCAGGAAGCCAAGGAGGAAATCTGACCGTCCAGGTTCTGACCCGGACCCAGAACCACCTGAAACCACAGCTGCTGGCTTCATGACCTCACTAACTACCTATGTGACATCATGCGGAGATGTGACATCACTGGTTGTCAAGGAAACCATTCACTGAACAGTCCGGGGAGCTGACTATGGTACAACCTGAGCGTTACCATGACAACAGAGGACGGGTCAGAACCTGGACCGAGTTGGACAAGAACTCCAGGATGTTGGACCTGATCTGCTTCTGGTCCTATCGTCTCCCTGACTGAACCGGGTCAGAGCGGTTCGGTTCGGTGGTACCTTCTCCAGGGCCGGAACCAGCAGGCCTCTCCACTTTCCGGCGTTGTCCTCGCTGAAGAAGTCGTACTGCGGCTGGGCGGCCTGCATGTCTGCGGCCCGGGCCGGCAGCTGGAGCCCCGCGGCGGGCCGGACCGGCACGGCAGGCCGGGCTACATGAAGCGAGCCCCGGATCCGGCGGGGCCGGGACGATCCTCCGAAGCGGACCCGGTCCCCGCCATCATCCTTGGCCGTCCCGCGGAGGGGCCGCGGAGGCTTGGCTGGAAATTAGCTCCGCGGTCTGCAGCTGGGAGTCGCTTCGTTGGTTCGGTTCGGGTCAGCGGGAGGAGGACATGGTGCCGTTAGCCTGTTAGCTGCGGAGCTGCTAGCGGCGGGGATCCCCTGGTTCTCCGGGAAGGCGGCCCGCAACTGCCGGTGTCTGCCTCTCTGGACTGTAGCGGAGACTCTGGGAGCAGCTGGGCCGGTTCGGTGGACTCGGCTCGGTACCGTCGGGTCTCATAGACGTGGCTCCGATCATGCAGTTCCTGCTCTGGGTGTGAAAGCCTGACCGGGTCTGGGTCTGGTTGCGGGGCCCGGCGGACGGACACTCGCCGACCAAACGGCGGCGGTTGTTGTCACTTTGGCGGTGCCGTACACGGTGCTCACCTGCGCATGCGCTGTCTGCAGATCACTGACGTATATTAGCGGGGTCTCTGATGAAGGAAGCGCGCGGCCGGCCGCGGTACTGCAGTGAGGCCAAGCTGCGGGTCGGAACCCTTGGTTCGTTTGGTACCGAGCTGCGGGTCAGCTCCCAGTTTTCATCCCTGATTCGGTGTTAAATACTGATTACCAGTAAAGTTTTAGGGTCTAAATGTTTAATTTCAGACCTGCTCTGTCTTGTCTTCACTCTCTAGACCAGCGCTGACAAACTGCTGCTCATTTTAGAATATACCGAGGTTATGGGTATTCTCCAAGGATTTAAATCTTCCCCTTTAGTCTCTACAGGACAACATGGGCCATTTTTTTGGCCCCCAGGCCTTGAGTTTAAGTGGATTCCTCCTTAGATCTTCATCAAACTGGAACAATCTGACCCATGGTCAGTATCACAGGCCTCACAGGTTAATTTGATGGAGGTCTCCATCAGCCCTCCATCAGGTCTCCATCAGCCCTCCGTCAGCCCTTCATCAGGTCTCCATCGGGTCTCCCTGGATGTAGCAGATGTTTCAGTGTTCAACTGGTCTTAGCGTCAGACCGGTTCTCCTGTCTGCGGTTTGGTTTCCGCAGCAGAGAGAGGAAGAGTCGGTGCTCATCATCCTCCTCACAGCAGCTTCTAGAAACCACGTTTCTCTGAAATCACACTGACTGACTTCACATCTGCAGGCCCACTGGGGAAACAACCTGACCTTCTGCAATGCCACCACAAGCAACTGGAAGAGGCAAAAGCAATGTGACACGCAGGCCCAGAAGAACTGGGTCAGTCAGAGGGCATCTGAAGGTCAAAGGCAGTTACTCACATTTTAGCTGTAAGAAACAAAGACATGAAGCCACATGGAGGCGTTACATCGTTTATTTACAGTTAAATCTCAGAATGACATCAGCAGATACAGAGGCAACTCCAGAACCCAGCGGGGGGCAGCAGAACCCAGAGGGGGGCAGCAGAACCCAGCGGGGGGCAGCAGAACCCAGAGGGGGCAGCAGAACCCAGCGGGGGGCAGCAGAACCCAGAGGAGGCTCTCGAGGTGTTATTAGCACAAGGTTCTGTAAGGGATCGGTTGCGGCTGACGTTAACAGGTCAGAGAGTCTCTGGGCAACGAGGACAGAAACCTGGACGGCTCTGACAGACTTGAGGCATCTGGTTCTGATCCAGGACTTCCTGACCCAGCTCCACAGGAACAGAACTGGAGGGGTATACCGGGTTCTGATGAAGTTCCATCTGGGAAGCAGCTGGATCTAGACTCCGGTTCTGGAGCGGGTTCTGCCATAGATCAGGCAGAACCAGGGTGGTCAGTGGAATGGACCTGGTACTATTTTTCTGACCCATAAACTCTCTGACCTGGAAACTGGTTCGGTCCAGTTGGTCCCGTCCAGTTTGTGGCTCAGTAGCTGAATGATCAGAACTATCAGAACACAGCTCCACAATAATACAGGATCAGAACATTTACAGTATTTACATCCAGGCTGTGGTCCAAAGTTCACAGAGCCAATCTCTGGGCTTCTCCAACCAGAACCAACCAACCCATTGATCCGGTTAGGTCCAGTTAGGTCCTTCAGGTCGGACTGATGGAACCGGACCCGAGCAGCAGAATTCTGGACAGGAGCAGCTGAGTTTCAGTTCTGTTCTGCAGGTCCGGTTCTTAAGCAATCAATGGCCCGGTTCGTCCTACAGACTGAAACTTCTGAGCGCGCTCATTGGGGCGTTTGTGTCATCCAATCAGATGATCACTTGCAGTCACCTGACCTCACCTGGTGTAGAAACACCTGGAATCCATAACTTTATCAAGCTGAGAGATGAGTCCAGAGACGTCAACAAGTCGAGTTAACGGGTCCAGAGACGTCAACAAGTCGAGTTAACGGGTCCAGAGACGTCAACAAGTCGAGTTAACGGGTCCAGAGACGTCAACAAGTCGAGTTAACGGGTCCAG
>NW_015115718.1:26119-27005 GCF_001443285.1 Poecilia latipinna
ATATATATATATATATATATAAAAACACACACACAGCAATGAGCATCTGAACCTGGGCTGTAAAACTACATGAGCAGGCAGGAAGTTCTCAAGGTCCCGGTTCTGGTGGAAGACCAAGAAAACATCTTTTCTTCAGTTTCTAATGTGTCTAATGAGACTCAGAGACCCATAAATTGTTGCCATGGTAACTGGCTCCTGCTTGTACCCCCCCCTCCCCCTTTTGTTACATAACCACCCCAGCATGTTTCCATGGCAACTGGCGACACACAGTAAGGAGGGATTAAGGAGCTCTAGTGCAGCCAATAGAAGGCTGAATCTGAGTGATGTCACCCAGGTGAAGGTTAGCCTGCAGGTAACCTTCACAATGTATATGTGTGTGTGTGTGTGTATGCGCCATGTATTTGAAGCATTGTGGGGAATCATTTTCCTGACACACATTAGCCCTGTCCCTACAAGCAACCATAGGGACCCACAGGAACCTACAGGTAATGTAATTTTATTTATACAGTACATTATCAGCAAGGCAGTTCAAAGTGCTTTACATGAGTTAAAAGGAAATACAAAGTCTAGAATTGTTCCCCCCAAAGAAATCATGAAAGAAACTCTTGTATTTAAACAATATCAATATAAAAAGGCAATAGAAACAAAGAACAAAGTAAATCTGCCATTCATCTAAGAAAATAATAATAATTAATTTTTAGGTCCCCCCCATTGTTAGAACAATGGTTCAGTCCAAAATGTCGGAGGAGCAACAGCTGCTGAACGGCACGTTAGAGCCGCTAAGTGAGGAGCTAGCTGCTAGCTGTTAGCTGTGGCTCTGCAGCACTAATAAAAACCCTCCAGGAAGTAAATACTTCAGTGATTCTTGAGAATAGGGACAAAATGG
>NW_015115718.1:31131-42936 GCF_001443285.1 Poecilia latipinna
TATGACTACTTATACTTAATTGTCATAATATATAATTTTAGTATTTCTTTAATTGTTTTAAACTATTATAATGTATTGATTTCTGCTCCTGGACCAGGGATTTTACAGGTGTTAGAGAATTTTCGGTATTATCATTTTGTTATTACTTTAGTTCACATTCAGTCTGTTTAAAGTGTTCTCTTCCTTATGTGTGTATGAACTGACCTGGAGGTCAGGACTGTCTGTTTATCTTCATGTGAGACAGTTAACTCTGTGTTTCCCAGACCTTAAATCCTTATCAACCAAAATACCTCCTAACTAAGGAACTGCCTGTGTGTAGTCGTATTTTGTCTCTTGTTTATCCTCCCTCTTTGTTGACAGTTTGACCGAGATTTGAACCGGGCTCAGACCGTAGATCAGTTATCACACCTGGAACTGGGTTGCTGGTTGTTTAGGTTACATGTTTTACGACCTCTGTTGTTTTTCCTGACTGCCCCCTTGGCTGTTTTTCTTTGACAATAAAACTGGGGCTCGCGTGGAAGGAGATCAGAACGCTCTGTGAACAGCTTGGAGGAGCTGTTGACGGAGACTTCTCCTTTTGCAAAAGCTTGGCTATAAAATTCATATACGTTGTCTGTGGTTCTTTTATATAGGTTTGAGAAAAAGTACCTATCAACAGGCATCATCCACCGACTACAATGTTTAAAATAAAAAAATATTCAGCAAATACCAGGAAAATATTCATTGTTGTGCTCACATGACCCAGGTTAGTTTAGTCAGATATTTGAAAAATTTATTTAGTGTATATTTTATTCAAATTTGGTGCTTTATCCATAGGACCTGTTTTGTCCCTATTCTCAAGAATCACTGACTTACAGCAAAAAACATGTAACACGTTTTATTGACTTTCACTGCTCAATAGGAAGAAACACATTAACAATAAACAGTTTGTTATTTCATTACTTTGGCTGAATGATACCATACCAACTTTATTTATAAAGCACTTTTAAACAACCACAGCTGATGCAAAGTGCTGTACATCAAAACACAACATAACAATAAAAAAACATAAAATAAGAACTTACAGTTTAAAAACAAAAACATACAATTTAAAACTAGATCCTGCTGGAGTTGAAAGCCAAGTAAAATAGATGGTTTTAAGACGAGCTTTAAAAGTGGACAGTGAAGGGGCCTCTCTGACCTGCAAAGGCAAGTCGTTCCATAATTTGGGGCCCCTGACAGAGAAGCCCTGTCCCCTCTGAGCTTCCTGCTGGATCTCAGTACCTCCAAAAGCAGCTGATCTGCAGACCTGAGAGACCGATAAGGTATGTATGGGTGAGGAAGCTCAGAGAGGTAAGCCAGGGCAAGATTATAAATGATAAACTGCCTCCTTATGTCTTGGAAATCAAAACTGGCTAAACTGCTACATTGCTTTCATAGACTTAGCTCCTTTTTCTGTAGAAGGTAGACAATATTTCAGTTATATTTAGCTCTCTAACTCTTACTTTAATAAGAAGAGTTTGAAACGGGAGCGGCTGAGCGTTAGCATTAGCCGACAGACAGTATGGGAGCCGAGAGCAGAGGGGCGACTGCAGCTGGCAGTAAAACAAAATAAATTACGTCTTTATTTCTTACCATCTTCAACGTAGAGCCTTTAAAACACAAAATAAAATCTGATTATTTTTCTAGAAAACTCTGGTGCTGACCTTTAAGTTTAAGTTATGATACTTCCCAAATATTCAATTCCTACATATTTATATGGTTTTAAAATGGACCCCCCCTCCAAGCCCCTCAGAAATAAACGTTTAAAGCAACTGAAGTTATAATTTAAATAACACATGACTTGTCTTGGGGCTGCACAGTGGTGCAGTTGGTAGAGCTGTTGCCTTGCAGCAAGAAGGTTCTGGGTTCAATTCCCAGGCCCAGTCTTTCTACATGGAGTCCCCATGTTCTCCCTGTGCATGCTGGGTTCTCTCCAGGTACTCCAGCTTCCTCCCACAGTCCAAAAACATGTCAGGTTAACTGGTCTGTCTGAATTCTCTCTATGTGTGTGTGTGCATGGTTGTCTGTCTCTGTGTGATCCCCAATCTGATTACAGTCCCTCCAACACAAATTTGTAGCATTTCTGTCATATTTTGAAATACTGAAAGGTGTTTTGAAGAATCTTATTCTGAATTTCCAGTCAAATTCCTTCCAGCCTGGACTGTGGGTGATCTTAAAACCTTTTTCACAAATCTCCTCCCATTCCCCATCTTCAACAACAATATTCATTTCTAGTTCCCACTTTTTCTATAGAATTATCAGAGAAATGTATCTATAGGTGTTTAAATAAATTAGATCAATCTTCCTCTTATTATTTTCCTCTACACATTTTATCATAAAGTTTTCTAAAGGTGATGTATTTTGTTTCAAAGTAGACCATTTTTTGTGCGATAAAAGATAATCCCTTAATTGTAAGTACTTATAGAAATCTTTAGAACATAAACCATGTTTATCTTGCAACTGTTTAAGTGACTTAAGAGTTTCTCCACTGAATAACTGATTAATTCTTATTAACCCTTTCTGTGCCCATCCCTAATAACCCGTATCCAGTTTGTTTGGAACAAAGTCAGTAATCTTGGCTATTTTTATTATGCATGATATTGTTAAAGGTGCTCCTACTTTCTTCCTCACTAGAGACAAAACTCTGTATGTACAATTAATGCATTCGTTTTCAATTTTTTAATAAAAAAAAATCCCTCCATAAATGGCATCGCTTCAGGAGGTACCAGGGGGCAGGCGTTGTTCTCCAGACCGATCCAGTTCGTCTGCACCAGCCACTCGACCACAACACCAAGTTGTGCTGCCCAGTAGTAGTTTCAGATTAGGCAGACCAAGGCCCCCTTTTTCTCTTGGGCTTAATAATAATTTCTGTCTGATTCTTGGTTTCCTCCTTTGCCAAATGAAGTCATTAATAATTTTATCCAAAATTTTAAAAGTGGGGGCAGGTATCCAAATAGGTAGTGCCTGAAATAGATACATTAACTGTGGGAGTAAATTCATTCTCACTGTTTCTAATCTGCCCAAAAGGGACAGAGGAGAATCTCCCATCTATTCAGGTCTGATTTTATTTGTGTGATTAATCTACCATAATTTCCATTAAATAGTTCCGAGGTTTGTGGTGTAATCATCACACCTAAATATTTGAATCCCCTCTTGGACCAATTAAAAGTGACCTCTTTATCTAAGCCTGCAGGCCATTTGCCCACCAACATCATAGCTTCAGACTTGGTTTCATTAATTTTATAGCCTGAGATTTCTCCAAACTCTTTTAAGCTAGACATAAGACTGGGGGTTGAGCTCAAAGGGTTAGAAATATACAGAATAATGTCATCTGCATACAATGAGATTTTATGGGTAACTCCTCCTGCTGTTACTCCACGAATGCTCAGGTCTGACCGTATCCTTTCTGCCAGGGGCTCGATAGCAAATAGAGGTGAAAGGGGACATCCCTGCCTAGTTCCTCTTTTTAAACCAAATTTCCTTGAGGAGTGTCCATTCACCCGTACTTTGGATGTGGGTCCAGAATATACACACTAATCCACTTGATAAAATCTCTACGAAATCCCATTTTTTCCAGTGTGTGCTTCAGACAATGCCTGTCCACCCTATCAAATGCCTTCTCAGCATCAAGGCTGAGAAGGCATTGCAGGGTCCTGTTTTTGTCTCGCCACAGAGATCACATTTAAGGTTCTCCTAATATTATTTATCCCTAAACGACCTGATATAAACCCTGTTTGGTCTGGTTTAATTATTGTGTGGATACATTTTTGAATTTGATTTGCCAGTATTCTATTTAAAATGTTTAAATCACAGCAGAGCAAAGTTATTGGTCTGTAGACGAGCAATTTATGGGGTCTTTGATTCTTTGGGAATTATAGATATTATTGGTTCTGACCAAGACTTTGGGGGTCGTTATACCAAACATATCTAAGCAACATTTGAATCTTAGTTTGACTTCTATGGGTCTCAACAGGTTGTTTACAGAGAAAAACATTTTTGTTATTCATTGCTACTTATTTGTCATTTTTGATGGTGCAGCTTAAAAACACACAAAAAAAAAACACATTTTACTGTAACTTTGCCGACCGCCCCCCTCCCCCCAAAAAAAGCCTACAGGAGAAACAGATGTGTGTGTGTGTGTGCGTGCGTGTGTGTGTGCTTACGCAGCAGGTGCCACTCGTCCTGCTGGATGGTCCTGGTCAGGTTCAGAGGGATGTTCCTTAATCTGATTGGCTGAGAGAAGTGGTACTTCACAGCCGTGCAGCGATCTGCGATACCTGCAGACACACAGGTGAGACACACCTGTGATGATTTCATCAACCAGCAGAAGCTCCCTGATAACCTGTCAACCTTCAGGGTCAGAGTTCCTGGTGCATCATGGGAAATGTAGTGATGTGGCGTGGCTCTAACGTGACTAATGGAGGCTGATGTAATCTGTGGTTCTGGTTCTGCCAGTTCCAGAGCAGGTCAGAGCGTTTGGTAGGACCCAATCTGCTGGTCTCAGGTCAGCAGAACCCTGGTTCTGATCCGTCCTGGCCCACCGCTGTTGGATCGGATCAGAGCTCAGCATTATCCAGCTGCACGTCTTCAACACCTGGACTGGAACTGGAACCCAGATGGTTCTGGAACCTGCGTCTGGACCGCTCTGTGGGCTGGATGTTCTTCAAAACGTTCTACAGGAGTTTGATCGGGATCGGATCCAGAACCAGAACAACCCATCCAACCAGAGGAACTTCTAGGGAAATACTGGCCACAGCAGGAGGCTGGAGAAAAGCTGCAGGTAGTGGGTCCAGAACCAGCAGAACCAGAACCAGAAGATCCAGAACCAGCTCTCAACTGCTGACACCAAGGACAGGTTGCCAGTCCCACCAGTCCTCCCAGTTCACTGGTACCGGCAGGTATTGGGTTGAGTTCAAACTGAGCTTCTTCTCACTCCAGTTCAATTTCAACACACACATTAATGAGCTCATGACATCATCAGGTGACCTTTGACGTCCTCGCGGTCAGCTTTCTGTTCTATCACCTCCTGTGATGTCATCAGGGGGCCACAGCTTCAGGAAGCTCAGGTGTCTGAACGGAACATCCGCAGCAGCAGATCACGTGATTAACCATTCCCATCCATCCTTCATCCGTGGTGCATTTATCTGTGTGTGTGTGTGTGTGGTTCACGCACCCCGGTCGATCAGCTTGTCGATGTCCGAGTCCAGTCCCTTGAAGTAGCACTTCCTCCAGAGGCCGGAGTGCGTGGAGAATAGCGGCCTGCCGCACTCCGTCTCCAGGATGCCCATCCCCAGGATGGCCCGCCAGTTCTCCAGCAGCTCCTCCTCTCTGCTGCCCACATGCACGGGCTTCATCAGCGCCACGTCCCGCTGCCGGGCCGCGGCGCCGCCGGTGTCCACCAGCGGAAGGTGGTAGATGGGCATCTCCCGGTTCTTCTGGTCGTTGGAGTCGGAACCGTCGCAGTTCTGCTTGTGCCTGCGGGTGTCGGTCTGGTACCAGTGGTCGGTGGAGATGGCGGTGACCAGCAGCAGCAGGGACAGCGAGCTGAGCGCCAGGCTCACCGCGGACACCTTCACCGTGATGGGCCGCGCTCTCTCCATGGCCGGGAGCTGGACCGAACCGGCGGCGGTTCTGCTTTCTGCGCGGGTTCCGTTACTGGACATGCTGAGCTGCCATCCTCCTCCTCCATCAGCTGTTCCCGGTTTGCCCTGGAGAGCGCGTTGTCATGCCGACTGGCCTCTGAGCTGCGTCAAGGTGCGTGCAGGTGGGCTGCTGCACCGGAAGCCGGCCCTTCACAATAAAATTCCAACGTCATTATTGTTCTAGAAACTTCCAGCGACTCCCTTCCTGCTGGCATCAAAGAACCGAAGTGAACTTTGACCTACACCTGTCCAGGTGATGCTGCAACAACAACGTTTGACGTCATCAACAGGTTCTAACCACCTGCTGGTTCTGAGTCCAGTCCAACAGAACCGAGAGTCCCTCTGATTAAGTATCATCATGTTCAGTTAATCTGGATTATTCAGATTATTTAATTCTTTAAAGAGGAAAAAACAAAGTCATATTTTCAGAGACAGCGCCGCCCTGCTGGATTAATTTATAAAGTTTCAGACTAAATATGTGTTTAACTCAGAGCAATAACCCCAGTTAGAGATATCTTTTTAGAAATTAGAGAATTAATCTCAACATCCACCCTAATCCATCACCAATGGTTATCCAACATAAACCCAATTTCAACTATTATAAACCCTAGAAGAAATTATAAATCATCTCACCTGGTCAGGTGTTTCAGAAGCAGCAGGTACCAAATCTGGTAGAATCAGTCTGGATCTCCAACCTGCAGCTGCTTCCAGTGACCTGGTTTCCATGGTTACCGCAGGACTGAGAACGGCCTAGTCAAAGGCCCAGTTTATCCATATAAACACAGTCGGTGGAAGAACTACAGAACTGGTTCTGGTTCTGATCATGTTACTGAACCGACTGGAGAACTGGGTCGGACTCTCCAGTCCAGAACTCCAGTGTTTCCAGTCCGACCTGAAGAACTGGCATTTCTGTTTCAATAGGAAACGTTTCATCAAGAGGTCAGAGGTCACATGTGGGGTTCCCCAAGGCTCCATCCTCTGATTCAATATCTATAAACTCCCACTGGCTCAGGATACAGCAGGAAGCAAGATCAGTTACCATGGCGACGCAGACGATACACAGCTCCACGTTATGATGTCACCAGGTGACCTTTGACCCCATCCATAACTGAACAGAGATCAGAGAAATGTGTAGATGACCAGGAAGGTCCAGATCTACACCACCTAGATCTACACCACCCGGTTCTACATTCTTTCACTGGTCGTTTATAAATCGCTGAACGGAGTAAAGATCTGCTGCTGGATCAACCTGCTGGTTCTGGTTCTGGTTCTGCATCAGAACCAAACATGGAGAAGCAGCATTCAGCTTCTATGCACCACAGATCTAGAACAAAGTTCCTGAAAACTGGAAAACAACCGAAACCCTGAGCTCCTTTAAACCCTAACCCTAAAACGGTTTAATAATTTATTGATGGGACTAAATGTAATGTTAGGATTCTTTGTTCTGTTTTTAAAGCTCTTTGAAACGACGTGTTGCTGAAATGTGATCTACAAATTACATTTGATTGATTGATAGCTAAATATTCAGCTCCAAACTATTCAGTTATCCCAGAGCTAAACGTTTAGCCAAAATGGAAATTTACTTTGAGATAGGTGAGAGGGAGGGGGACTTTCAAAATAAAGGCTGGGCCAACTTCTCCATAAGTCCTGGTGGTGAGATGCTGAAGCATCTCGACTCGTTCTTTTTTCAGCTGAACGACGATGATCGGAGACATGACGGTTTATGAAGACCCAGCTTTTATTTTGGTGGTCCACTTCCGGTTATCAGCAAGTGAATTAGTGTCAAATCTAAATATTTGGCTCAGACATAAATATGGTTACCACAGGCACCTTAATGAGCAGGTGATATAATCCAGTGGTTTTATTTTGAAATTCAGTTGTGAAGGAAACTCCAGATTAGCGCTGAGTCTGCAGATCAATGGGGGGATTAGCGGGTGGGAGGGTCGGGGGTCGGGGTGTGTTTTCCTGTTGGAGAGAGTCAGGGTCATGTGCTTCAACTGGACTCATCTTCGTCTTTGTCAGCTTTATCTTGTTTCCGTGGCGACCTGGTGACTGAGGCCTCCTGGGAAATCTCAGGTGAATGCTGCTGCCGTCGTCCCAGGAAGAAAATAAAAGCTATGAGAGCGATCAATAATTCAGGAGCGTCCCTGCTGGCCTCTGCTGCTTCCTGTAACTCAACACCTCCCCCCAAACCCAACCAGATAAAACAGAACTGACAGGAGCCTCAGGAACAGGAAGTGAGGAGAAAACCCCACAGTTTCCAAAATAAAACAGGAAGCTACTAAAAGCAGAAGGCTTTGAAAGGAGGAAGCTCCACTGGACTCAGGGGCGCCGCCAGAAATCTTGGGACCCATGACAAAAAAAATAAATTGGAGGCCCCCTGCTGTCACAATTTCTTGTGTCTGTTTGAAAAAAACATCAAATTTTAAAGGCTTGAAAATGCCTTGCTTTCTTTGATACGAGCACAATATTTACTGCTAATGAATTTTAGATGCAACAGTCCCCATGCTGTATGCAAATAGGTGATTTCATTTTTTAAATTACTGAAGTCACCAGCCACATGCAAAATATACATGAAGCAATCCAGACTTCTCAAAAAATGCTATGAAGATGCATTTTATTCAAGCTGCAGTATAACTTGAATAAATATATGTTTTCTCCACATTTGTTAAAGCTGTCACCATGTTGTGACAGTTTGTTATGACAGATAATCGGTGAAAAAAATCAATCTCCTCCACCTGAGCTGCTACTGCTAGCTAAAGGAATGCAACGTTCTAACCAAAAACAACCAATCAGAAGCAGGAGGAGGGTCTTAGCGCTGTCAATTATCCTCATTCACTCACTGCTAAATGTGCTAGTGTTGGAGAAACAACTTATTGTTACAGGAAAATCGTTTATCTGCCGTCACTGGTAGATATGCTAACTAGACTGAACATTCACAACAGGCTATGCTAGCTACAGCATAGGGAGGAGCAGCACCATGAGATTGTGATTGACAGCACTAAAACTCTCCTGCCTCTGACTGGTTGTTTCTAGCACTGGCAGAAGGCAGAGGAAACAGATTTTAACAGATTATCTCTCATACCATACTGTCACAACATAATGACAGTTTTAACAAATATGTAAAAATATATATTTTTTATAAAAGTTACTTGCTGCAGCTTTAATTTCACTCAGGAGAGGACGGTCAGGAGGGACGTGGTAACAGATACCTGTAATTTAAATGCAAGCTAAGGTAAAACTGTGTGGACTGGCTGCAGTCCAGACAGGAGGCTGTTTTTTATTATCATTTTATAAAGATTGTTTGAACTTCTGTCAGTAATAAATATATTGTTTTTGTTGTGTAATTGTAAAAAGAGCAAAGGCAGAGAAATCCCTATAGATTCCCTGGAATGATGCTAACTAGCTTGTCATTGAACACAGTGTTGCTCAGTTTTTTCACTGGGACGGGGAGGAAGAGGGTTGATGCTGTATGGTGGTTAGAGCTGCTGCTGACTGACTCCCCTGTTGTTAAGTGGTAAAAGGTACAGGGAAGAGTTAAATATATGAATATGTTGGGAACTTTTCCCCCCTTAATTCATTAAATGCTAGTGAAATGGAGGCCAGCAGCAGTCGGTAGCTAAGCTAACTATGCTAAGCTATGCGGGGTTGATAATCTCACACAGTCTACTCACCTGTCTTGGAGAAAAACTGGGTTACAAATAGACACTTTTGTCTTTTTCTCTATATTTTTTTGAAAATCTGACTATTATTTTTCTTAGCAGCATAGTAACTGCCACAGTCACGGTGAAGCTCCAAGCAGGAAGGAACCATTTAACGCAGATAGGGGGGTTCAGGGCAAATACGGATATGTGCTTTTTAGTTTGGGAGTGGGAACATTTAATTTTTATTACTAAAAACTAATTTAAAAACATTATATGATTAATTTTGTAGTCGACACGGCCCCCAATTTTTTCTATTTCTGTAAAAAAACAAACAAAAAACAAAAACAAACTATTTTGTGGGGGGACTCCGGTCGGTCGAGGGGCCTTGGAATGGTCCTAACTTTTCCCCCCTTTACGGCCCCTGGACACGACCAAAAATGTCCAGCAGAGGACAGAGCGGTGGCTCGCCCAGGGCAGCAGGACCCCTAGCCCCCAAGATCAGCTGTATTCATCATCATCATCATCATCATCATCATCTCTTTATTCCAGACTCATAAGAAGGTCTGCAGTAAAAACATAAACAAGATAATAAAAATTAAAACACGGAATAATTAAAGCTGAAAGCAACCTTGTCTGGACTGGTGATGACTTTTGGATCAATGTAGGGGGCGCCCTTGAGCCAAATTCCAATATAATAGCATTGGCCTCTTTAGATGTGAACAAAGGTCATACATCTCCAGTTTGGTGTAAATCAGATAATTCATGTATGATTTAGAGACAACCGTATGGAGGGGTTGAAATTTGCCATTCTGCCACGCCCACAACCTGAGTGAAGTTGGCCCCCCCACCTTCTTCAAATCAGACAAAATTGGTGTCAAACGTTTGTGCTACGTTTGTGCTGGTTTGTGCAGCAAAAATTTTCGTTTGTGCCGCTATCATTTTAAAGATATAAAGAGATGTTTCTAGAGGTCATCCAAGGTCAACCAACCCCCCACCTTCTTCAAATCAGGCAAAATGGGTGTCAATCAACTCGGCTATGTTTGTGCTGGTTTGTGCAGCAAAAATTTTCATTTGTGCTGCTTTGGCTGATTGTGTTTTGGAGCTGCAGGCTTCGGACGCTCTGCTGTCTTGTCTTGTATCGTTTGTTTGGACGGGGCGTTTCTCCCTGGCCCTGTTGAAGGGCATTTGGACGATGACGATTAGTTCCACTGTTTGAAGTGTTTTTCTTTTATAGTTTGTTTTTGTTGTGCGTTATTAAAATTACTAATTTGTTTTCTTTTGCATTGCATGTTTGTTTTTGTTTTGTTTTTTCTTCCTGAAGAATTGAACTTGTCCGTCCTTACCTCACATGTTCCCTTTCTTTTCAAGGACCGATTTGTAGGCCTGAAGCCATGCTTTTAAAAATAGAACTGTTTTAAGAGAATTGTTAATAAAAATATTGTGTATGATTCAGTTTGTGTTCTGGTGCATCTTGTTTAACTTTTAAAAGAATCTCCCCCTCCTGGTCACAATTGATAGAACAGTCATGAGACTCCGGTCCGGGTTTGACTCCCCACAGCATGCTGCGTGCCGGTAGGGTTAGGGCTGGTCTATGTTAGATGTACTTAAATTACATTAATTAATCTCTAGTGCAGGACAGTGGACCAGCTACATTAGAGGAAGAAGTCTTTAATTTTTCAAAATAAAAAAACTTTGCTAATGTAACCAAAGAACAGAATTTACTCGGGTTCAGATAGCAGTTTAGTATCAACCAGTTATGTTTATTACAAGTTACTGGACTGAAACACATCCAACTTCGTCATACAGTTTTCTTGGAAAACTAACAAAGAAAAGAAAAAAAACATTTAGATCATAAGGAATCCTTTCAGGGTCCTTGGTAAAAAAAAAAAAAAAAAATTAAAAGAAGCTGGCCAGCCAAAAAAAAAAAGTTCAGAGCTCTATATCTAAATAACCTACAGCTTTATTACTGTATTATTTTTACATCTACAGTAAATATTTCCCAAATAAAGTTGATTAGAAATAATTGTGGATCCTGTAACATCCAACTCCACCCAGTCAAACCAGAACCTCCACCCAATTGGACCAGAACCTCCACCTCAGGAACCAGAGCAGCTCAGGTTCCACCGGGACAGAAGCTGCTGCCTCCTGTCAGCTCTTCCTCCTCCTCCTCTTCCTCCCCACAGCAGATATTGATCATCATCCCGAAGCTCCATCAGCTCAAATCGACCCGCGGGTCCAGATCACCTTGGAGGGGAGCTGGTGGGGGGAATGTCTATGTGGCGTGTGTGTGTGTGTGTGTGTGTGCACCCAGTCCAGGATGTCCCCTCCTCCCAGAGGTGTGACATGGTGACGAAGCAGAAGGATGGAGGTCACTAAGCATAGACATGAATACTAGACGCCTCACTGAGCACTGAGTCGTAGGTAACAGCGTCCGCCATCTTGTATGTGGCAGCAGATCGGAGCTCCTTCAGTCCTGTTCTGTGTGTTTCAACCGTTTT
>NW_015115718.1:47115-59704 GCF_001443285.1 Poecilia latipinna
TACGTATCGCAGCAACGGGCCGAAGCGCCCCATGAGGCGTCTACATGTTCATGCCTATGTCACTAAGCTGGAGCCACCAGGTGAGGCCACTTCCTATGGCACTTTCAAAGTAAAAGTCTCCCACATCTCAAGGATGACGTTAATGTGGCCGGTCACAGTGGATCCGGATGGTTGCCATGGTGACTTGTGTAAATGCAAAGAGGAGCGGGTGCTGTCGACACCAGAAGCGTTTCTGCAGCTGATTAGTGATAATGAGGATATTATCGATCACCTGTGACAGGAAGTGGCCGTGTTGAGCCAACTGAGCGCGCTCAGAGTGCCCGGTTCTGCTGATGCTGTTCAGATCTGAACTGCATCAAGGTCAACAGCCAGAAGAGTGCTACCATGGCAACAGGCTATAAAAACAGCAGCGCAGAGAAGCGGACACCGCCATGTTGTGAGTGACAGCTTGGTTTAAAAAGCTGAGATCTAAAAATTAGAGTTCAAATGAGAGTGCTGGAGTCCAACACCAACAAGTCCAACTTGGTAGTGAGTAATAATTAATAACTAATAATAACTGATAATTAATAATAGCTGATAATAACTGATAACTGCATCAAAAATAAACATTTACAATGCAGGAAAGTCATGTTCAGTGATTTTACTGATTTAAAGCTGAGGTTCTGAACTGAAACCCGGTTCTGTTTGGACCCAAAGCAGCAGCACCTCCAGGGGAAGCTCCTCCCACCAAAAGGGGGCGGAGTCACCGCCTAATTGGATCGGGTCCAACCTGCTCTCTGGTACCTGCAGGGATTCTTACGGGTTCTGAAGCCACAGATGAGAAACTGAACCAGGATCTGGACCGGTTCTGACTGATGTCGCTCCTTCTGACCATTTAGAATCAGAACCAGAACCCAGCATAAACACCACCTCTGGTCCAACAGAACCAGAACCTGCAGACGTATCCTGGGCTTCCAGAACCATCACAGCAACTACATGGGTTTAAGCAGCTGTATTATGGGTCAGAACCAGTCCAGAACCAGAACTTTCAATTTCCCTCCAGCTTCAGTTTTCATCTAAATATTTCAGATGATGAATGTCAGGTGGGTCAGAACCTGAGAACTCCTGGTTCTGGTGGACCCAGTCCAGAGGGAAACGGGTCCAATTATGATCATCTAGAGATGAGCAGGCAGAACCGGAACCAGTTCCAACCCGACCACCAGGGTTCTGCAGGGTTATATAGAACCAGGTTCTTCTGCAGGCAGGACTTCCCTCTGGTTCTGGTTCTGGTCGACCCAAACTGAGCTTCTGACCCATTAAAGGTTATGGAGAAATAAAGGTCCAAAGACCAAACAAAAAAATCAGCTGACAATGTCTGAAGCCCTAACAGAACCAGTTCTGGATCGGTTCTGGTTCTGCAAAGTCGGGCTGCAGAGAGGAGGAGCTGAGCTGCTTAATTATTCATTATTAGTGATCCAAGATGATGAAAAATTACCCGCAGCTTGTTGTCGTTAGGTTCCGATTCGGTTCTGTTGTCTCTGCAGAACCGCTTCTGGAGTTCTAAACAGGAGAACTTAGAACGCAGTTCGGTTTGACCTGCAGAACCCAGAGAAAGTTCTGGTTCTGAGCAGTAAACAGTAAAAATAAAAACATGATTAAAGTCTTTATTACTGTTGCTATGATATGACGTCATGTCTATAAACGGGTCACGCGGTTCGGTTCGACTCAGATCAGTTCTAAACTCAGCTGCTGACATCAGGCTTTTATTCTGAAAGTCTTGGCGCAGACCAGCAGCCGGAAGCAGAGAAGCTTCTGAACTGTTTGGACCGTCAGAGCTCCGAACTCACCTGAGGAACAGGTGCGACCAGAACCCGGTAAGCCAACCCGCTCAGTGCCGGGCTCAGCAGCGGTCCGGTTTGGGTCGATTCGGTCCTGCCGGTGGTCCGAACCTGCTGCTAACAGAGCTAATCTGTACAGAACCCGCTCCGGTTCGGTTCCATTCGGATTTGGACCGGCTCTGTCAGCCTGTAGAATCAGGAGGGGCAGCAGAATCTCGGAACCATCACTGAATTGAGTTCGCAGCGAGTATGGTTCTGTTTGGACTCGTTCTGTTCGTGACCTACTTTCTGTTTCGATCCAGTCCGGCTGAACCAAACCTGGTCCGGTTCAGGTTTTGTGCTGACATAGTAAACCTGTCTGGGCCGAAACTTCGGTACCGGGTCAGAACCGGTTCAAGCCGGGGTGGGGGGGTCAGGGTCAGAGTGTGACGTCAGAGCGATTTACAGTGAAGAGCGTTTCATAGCTCGTGACGTCACAGATTATTGTGACCGGTCAGAACTCAAAAGGTTCTGACCGGTCCGTTCAAAACTCAAAAGGTTCTGACCGGTCCGTTCAACAGAACCGATCCAGAAGTTTGGGTCCAAAGGGATATGATGCGACGGCTCACAGAACCCAGAGGTTCTGGTTCTGGTCCTGGTCGGTCGCGTGGCGCCCCCTGCTGGTCAGGTGACGTACTGCAGCAGGTGGAGGGATCTGATTGGCTGCTCCGGGTCATCTACTCTGATGCTTCTGGTTCTGTCCGGTCCGCAGATCCGGTGCGCTGCCGTCATGGCTTTGATCTCACTGGATGACCTGGAGGGATTGGACGATGAGCAGCTGGACGATGACATCACCGACAACGTCGAGCCAATGGGGGACGAGGACGGCCTGCTGAGCCACTGGCAGGCGGTGGCCAGCACCCACCAGGTGTCTGTCCCTGCAGGTGAAGGGGCGGGGCCAAATGCACCTCCAATCAGAGGCCTGCTGAGGGGGCGGGGCCAAACACTCATCCAATCAGAGGCCTGTTTTCTTTCTGTTCCAGAAATGACAGGGCCGATCCAGGAAATGACCCGGAACCGCCAGCAGAGGGAGCCGCTGCCCTTCGTCCTGATCGCCCGCCATGAGAAGGTACAGACCGTAACGGGAACCCCTGGTTCTGTGTAGCTGTTGCCGTGGTGACGGCCTTTGTGTGTCCAGATGGGCGAGGTTCTGTATGAGGAGCGGCGGTACCCGGCCGGGTTCTGGGTGAGCGCACGGCGCGGCGAGGATCTGTACGAACAGAGCATCTCCCTCGCCTTCATGAAGCTGATGCGCTTCATCTGCAAGGAGAACTCTGCAGGTGAGGCCCTGCCTTCATACCTGTCAGCTGGCGCACGCGATGACATCACAGCGTCTCTGTGGTCGCAGGGCGCTACCTGGGCATGACCATACCTGTGGTCAGCAGCGTCCAGGTGATGGAGGACGGCGAGACGTTTGAGAAGAGTGTGGAGACGGCGTTCTTCCTTCCCTCAGAGTTCCAGAGTAGCGCGCCGCGCTCCCTCGACCCAGACATCAGCGTCACCTACCGGGAGCCAATCAGAGTGATTGCAAGGTAAGCCCCGCCCCTTCTGCTGCGGGACGTCAGCTGACCCGCCCCTGACTCTCTGATTATGTGCAGGACGTTTTACGGGACGACCACGGAGCAGACGGTGGGCTGGCAGATACGCGTCCTGCGAGAGCTGCTCGACCCCGGTGACCCCAGCGTCCATGGCGACCGCTACATGGTCGCAGTGTACGACAATCCTGGAGCACCGCAGCGCCGCAACGAGATCTGGTTCATCCGCAGAGAGCCGTAGGCTCCGCCCAGAGCTCGCCTTGTCGATGGACCAATCAGAACACTCTTTTGTAAACCGTTGCTGGTCATTGGCTCTCACGTACAGGAAGTTTCATCTGATTGGTTGCTGCTGGAAGCAGCTTTAACTTCCTGCTCCCAGACAGTCTGACATGCCTCCTTTTCTCCAATATCGTGAAGTCACTTCCTGATTGATGTTGGGTTCTAAGTCCCTCTGGCATCACTTCCTGCTAGCAGCACATTACTTCCTGTGCTAGAAATGAAATACTCAAGTTTTTACTTTTAAGTGTTAAAATGTTGGGAGGCGGAGCTTGATACACAGAGCTCCGCCTCTCTGATGCATTCAATGTCTGTTCATGAAATCTGAATTTTTGATTTATTTTAATTTTTTCCCATTTAAAAATATTTCAACAAATTTGGCTGTATGTTGAGTTCCTCTACCTGCAGTCAGGGGGCGCTGCTGCTCGCCCACAGCAGCTGTGGAGCATTTCCATGGAAACGGGATATCAGCAAAACACATGAAACCAAAGCAAATTTATTTACAAAAACAGCTGACGTTCAATAGTGAACGTCACCTGGACAGGTAAAACAGGAAGCAACTGAGGGACCGATGAGAAGTAAACAGGAAGGGGCGGGGCTGTGACGTCATCAGGTCAGATCAGGTCCGCCACTACAGAGAAAACCAGAGAAGGCATTAATGTGTAAACAGCCGATGGGAGCAGAACCATCAGTGTTGCCATGGAAACGGGCCGGTACCATTCATGGGCATCTCGTCGATCTGGGTCGAGTAGTACTGCTCGATGTCCCGCAGGATCCGGATGTCGTCGTTTTTCACAAAGTTGATGGCCACGCCCTTTCTGCCGTATCG
Organism: Poecilia latipinna; assembly: GCF_001443285.1. Taxonomy (NCBI): domain Eukaryota; kingdom Metazoa; phylum Chordata; class Actinopteri; order Cyprinodontiformes; family Poeciliidae; genus Poecilia; species Poecilia latipinna. The sequence continues at coordinate 51,612 of NW_015115718.1, forward strand.
ACCCGAACGGCCAATCCTGGGAGAGACAACGGGCCACATAATCAGAACCGGTCAGAACCTCAGACCTGTTCTGCAGCGGCCATAATGTTTTGCCCAAGGGGTCGCTGCGCCGCGGCCTACCTGTGGATGTAGAGCTCTCGGTTGTTGGGCAGGTCGTAGTTGATGATTAGCGACACCTGGGGGACGTCCAGACCACGCGCCCACACGTCTGTGGAGATCAGGACCCGGCTGGGGACACGGGGGACACGGGTCAGTGGGGACAGGTCTACCAGTCTCCCCCTGTCTGCCTCATTCTCCCCCCAGTCTCCTCCCAGTCTCACCTGGCGCCAGACCTGAACTCCTTCATGATAGACTCTCTCTCTTTCTGCGGCATGTCTCCGTGCATCGACGACACGGTGAAGTTCGCCTCCCTCATCTTCTCCGTCAGCCAGTCCACCTGCAGCAGAAACACGCTAACTACATTTCCCATCAGGCTTTGGTCCATACTGATGCTGTACGCCACGATAGCCTGCAGGGGGCGCTTCATTAGTATTCCACAGATCCGATGCAGCGTGAGGTTAGACGTGCAAAAAACTGCTAGCTAACAATGATTAGCATTGGTTTTAGCTAAATATCAAATCAACGGGATGCAGCACTTTGCTACGCTATGATAAATAGATCACAAGGTCAGGAAAAACTTAAGAAAAAATATCGAGGGAGAGGGAAGTAGCTCAGTTATGCTAGCTTGACTTTGACACAACGTGTAGATATGCTGAGGAATTTGGTTAAAAAATTTACTAATTAGCTAATCTATCACAGTGTTAGCTTAACTAATAGCAGCTTAGCTTGAAGCCAACACTGTGGTGTTAGCTAATAGCAGCAGTAGCTAATCTACCACAATTACAAAATAAACATCAAGCCTGAAAAAATAAACCCAACAGACTGAATGTTCTGTTCTTTGTGTGGAAATGTTTGAGTGTTTTTTTTTAGGGGCGTCAGTTGCTATGGCGACGTGACTGCGGCGTAGTGTAGTCTACATACAGTGAGGAAAAAGTTTTTTTTGTCAGTTTTTTTAGTGTAATTTTTTGCTTTACTGCGGAGATCTGATTAAATAATATTAAATAGTATTAATATCATAAAATAAATAATACTGATTAAACAGTCGCTCTGCTAGCGGCTCTGCTGTTACGAATGGGAAGGTAAACAAAAGTCTTAATGAGCCCAATTTCTGGATGTAAACAGAAATGTGGGGTAGGTCACCGTGGCAACTAGAAATGTTTCAGCCTCTGCCTCCGTGAAATTCTCTTTGCTCTCTGGTCACTAAACAGCAGCAGCAGTGTGTGTCTGACCTTCCTCTTGGTGTTGCAGAAGATGACGGCCTGTGTGATGGTCAGCGTGTCGTAAAGGTCACACAGGGTGTCGAACTTCCACTCCTCTCTCTCCACGGCGACAAAGAACTGCTTGATGCCCTCCAGGGTCAGCTCATCACTGGGGGAAAGGGGCTGGGTCAGTCCATGTCCAACAGAACAAGCAGGTTCTGATCATCTCAGGTTCTCAGTTTGTTCCAGAATCAGAGGAGCTGGAACTGGTTCTGGTTCAGCAGTAGGAATATGCAACCCAGATTTCCCAGCTAACCGCCACGTTGATGGAGCGGCCACCATCGCAGCAGATAGCAGCGCAGCTCAGAGCTCGTTACAAAGGCAGGTCCAAAAACACCAATCATCTGGACCCGGTTCTGGTTTGATGGTCTTGAGGTCAGCAGGGGATAAAAGCGCGCAAGGATTTAATGACCCCGCCTCTTAAGACCACAAATTTGAACCATCAAACCTGGAGCAGAAAAATAATCTGCAAACTGAGAGAAACAGAATCGATTCGTTTTACTGCCTGAAACGACGCAGGAGGAAAGGCAGGAGCCAACTTATCGTTTTCATTCATTTAACCAGATTTAACCCGCTTCGCACATCTACAGGCTCCAACTGGACCAGAACCAGTTCTGACCCAGTGCTGGTCTGCATCACAGTTCTGGTTCAGTCATGACCCAGCTGCAATAGTTTTTTGCAACAATTTTTCTGTTTCCTGTTTGGACCCAAAGTTCTAGTGCCAAATCATCAGAACTGGCCCAGTTTCAGACTCACCGCTTGACCAGGATCCGAATCGGGTCGGTCATGAACTTATTGGTCATCTCCAGGATCTCGTGAGGCAGCGTGGCGCTGATCAGAACCACCTGGGTGGCAGGAGGCAGGTAGCGGTACACATCGTAGATCTGCTCCTTGAACCCTGCCAGGACAGCCGCCGTTAGCATGGATTAGCATGGAGGGACAGCCTCAGTTAGCGTGGGATTAGCATGGAGGGACAGCCTCAGTTAGCGTGGGGTTGGCATGGAGGGACAGCCTCAGTTAGCGTGGGGTTACCATGGAGGGACAGCCTCAGTTAGCGTGGGGTTACCATGGAGGGACAGCGTCAGTTAGCGTGGGGTTACCATGGAGGGACAGCCTCAGTTAGCGTGGGGTTACCATGGAGGGACAGCCTCAGTTAGCGTGCTAACTGCTCTCCCTCACCCACCTTTGTTCAGCATCTCATCAGCTTCGTCCAGAACCAGCATCTTGATGGCTCGGGTTCTCAAGCTGCGGCGCCGGATCATATCTGCAGGAACAGGTGAGAGGTAAGAGGGGGCGGGGCCTCAGCCAAAGCTCCGCCTGCTCCCAGACTCACCGAAGACGCGTCCCGGCGTGCCAGCCACCACGTGCTGCCCGTAGTCCAGCTTCCTGATGTCCTCGCCCACGTTGGTGCCACCGATGCAGGAGTGGCACTGGACGTTCATGTAGTCGCCCAGCGCCAGCAGCACCTGCACAGGTGAGACCACCGGCCAATCAGAGTGCGTCACAGACAACACTCGCCTGGAGGACGGAAGAGGCGGACCTACCTTCTGGATCTGTCCCGCCAGCTCCCGAGTCGGAGCCAGGATCAGAGCTTGGGTCTCCCTCACCTGCAAAGAGAGCAAACGAGTCGGAACTGGGTCGAAACAGAACCGGAGCAGAATCGGGTCGGAATCGGGCCACTGACCTGGATGTCCAAACACTGCAGCACAGAGATGCAGAAGGTGGCGGTTTTCCCCGTCCCAGACTGAGACCTGCACAAAGCGGAGAGCAGCGTTAGTCACCATGACGACGGGCTGCGCTGGTGATGAGCTGGGCGTCTTACTGAGCGATGACATCACGGCCTTTGATGATCTGCTTGATGGCTCTCTGCTGGATGGCCGACGGCTTCTCGAAGCCTGGAACACAGAACCGGGTCAGAACCAGGACCAGAACCGAAACCAAGTCTAGAACCAGAACCAAGAGTGGAACCAGAACCAAGAGTGGAACCAGTTAGGTCCAGTCTCTCGTCCACACCGTGCTTTAGCATCATTTAACATCTGGACAGTAAATATTCTGTCGCTGCTAACGCTAGTTAGCACCAAAACAAACAAACTCCACCAGTTTTCCTCCTTTCAACCAGAAACCGCTGAACGCAGCGTTAGCTCCCAGCGTCCTGATGCTAGCTGTACCGGGACCCCCGGCCTGCCTCCGTCCGTTAGTGCTGCGGTGTTCCCGCCAGACTCAGTTGAAATTTCTGCCAATTTCACAGCAGCAACGCTGGTCCCAACAGGCTACCGGGAGTCGGTCCCTGGTTATCGGCAGAAGCAGCCCCTGTTCTCCGGCACCCATGACCGCGTTTTGTCCGAACCGTGATGTTAGTGGAGCGGGTTTCTCCGACCCACCCTCCTCCGCAAAAAGTCCGCACAAATTAATAACTTTTACTTCCACCAGAATATCTGCGGTTCATTCGTCTTTAATCCATTTCCTAGAGGTTCGGTTTCCTGCAGGTTGACCAATTTCACCAGAAAAAGAACCTTAGCATTAGCATCCCGAGCTAACTCCACAGTAGGCCACAGACCAGCCCCGATCGTACCGTAGGCGTATATCCCGCGGAGCAGGTCCTCCCGGAGACCCATCGTGTCGAAGGTGGGGGTAACATCCACCTCCTCGCTGGTCTCAAACTCCACCTTAGTCATGTCCTCCTCCTTTAGGAGCCTCTTCCTGCCCTGTACCCCGGCAGCAGCCATCGATATGCGGGTTTCTGCTTCGGCTGAAATTCGGTGAATCAGGTTAAAAGACGACCCGTCACAACGCTCACCTAACTGCTAACACTAGCCCACGTGTCGCCTAGATGACGTATATAAGGGACGTAAGCAGGCTATTTTTAAAAAAACTTTATTTAAACAATGTAAATACAAACGAGTAAGGCAATTACAACAGTGCAACTCTGTAGAGGGCATTGTAGAGGCAGATTTAGAAATGGAATACAAGGTAATATTGAAAAAAGAAAAGAGATAATAAAATAACTAAAATAGCAACAAGGGGATTCATATGTTAGGATTAACATACATCGGTGGGCAATGCCATTAATAATTCAGTCAGGTATTCATATGACTCAATACATTTCAGAGATTTCAAATATAACTGGAATTCAGATTAAAAAATGTTAAAAACTGGGGATCTCAGCACTCTTTGTTTATGAATAAAGAATTTTCCCAAACAAAATATTAGGTTACAGCAGAGTTATATTGTTTTGTTTTTTAATAACACTCCAAAAGTTACCATATCTCTAGAAATACATTCAGGAAGAGAAATTTTCAATTTGATCCAGCTTTCTAAGCAATTCCAAAATATTTGACATCACGAATGAGGGCAAAATGGAACAGGAGATCAATAGACAGACTGGCTGCAGTGAAGCGGGCGCTGTGCCAGTCTGTCGTGGTGAAGTGCAGAGATTGAAAAGATTGTTAAAATCTGTGAATGGGGAAAAAACAGAGTTTCTCGGTACTTCTGGAGTTTCAAGGAGAAGTCCTTCCTGATAAGGTAAAAATTGGTTTCATGAGTTTTTCTGTTAGACTTTATATCCCGCCCCTTTGCGCTGTTTCAAATGTCAGAGCTATGGTTACATTGCATCAGTGTGTAAAGGGAAGCAAAGATGTGCTAAATGTGGTGAAGATCATCAATATGATGAATGTTCAGTTGAAATGTAACTGTGGTGGTCAGCATAATGTAGCATATGGAGGTTGTGAAGCAAGGAAAAGGCAGCAGAAATACAACAGCTGAAAGTAGTTAAAAACATTTATTATGCAGAGGCAGCAACAAGTGTTCAAGAAAAAAGAACGTCTTCTAGTCCAATCAAAGAACAATGTCAGGAATGGAGATCACAATGGATACATTTATTTTATTCATGGGTTATGTTATTAACTGCACTTATCAAGTGAAGCAGAAAACTGAAAAAATATAAATTATAGTGAAAGGTGCAGAAAAATATTTTTGCTGTGAAGGATTTATCTTGGGAGTTAATAAATAAAAGGGTTGAAATGGATGGAAAATAAGGTGGAGGAAGAATTTAATGATTATTTTACAATGGAACACAAGAAGTTTATTAGCAAAGGGTCAAGAATTTAAAGGATATTTAAATTATTTGGAAAATAAACCAGATATTTGTGTTCTAGAAACACGGCCTAAACCAGTTAGATTTTGTGATAGCAGGATATGATAGTATTAGAAGGGATAGGAAACAAGAAAGTGGAGTAATATTTATTAAACAAGGAATAAAGTATAGATTTTTAGGAGAAGGAACAACATTAGAATGATTTCTTTATTAATCTGAATTAATAAAGTATTAAAATATTAAATGTTTATAATCCTTGTAAAAGGTTGTATTTAGATCAAATGGAGGAAATGTTTAAAAACAGGAAGAACGCTAATTTGTTAGGGAGATTGTAATGTTTTTAGTACTTTGTGGGGTTATAGGAATGATGCAAATGGAGAAGTGGAACAAATGATGGATAGGAAATAATTGTGTCATGATTTGATGAAGGTTGTGGTGGTGACAGAGAATGCAGATACCCAGATGGAAGATGATGATGAAGATTTAATGACAGGAGTCTACACAAGCAGGCAGCACAAGGAGCGAAGGCAACGCTAACACTGGAAGCTACTGACTAACGACTGCATAGAGAGCTGAAGGCGCCACAGGACTTCACAGTTCTACTGTGGACGACCGACTGACTAGATCAAGGCTGGACAATCCTGGTCCTGGAGGGCCGGTGGCCTGCAGCTCTTAATGTCTCCCTGGTCCAACAGCTGAATCTCCTCCTCAGTGCAGTCAGGTTCTCCAGAGTCCTGCTAACGACCACATTATTGGACTCAGTTGTGTTGAAGTAGAGACATCTAAAGGTTACAGGAGACCGGCCCTCCAGGCCTGGACTAGACTAACTGTGACAAACCTTCGATACTCGACAAGGATCCGACACGAGACAAAGACAACAGGTGGGCTTAAAGACACAGGGAGGGAAATCAAGGAACAAGACACAGCTGGGATCAAACAAGGAAACAGGACTAAACACAGAAAACCTCAAAATAACTACATGGAACACAACAAATTGGTTTGCATTAATAATGGAGAAGGGACGAGGATTAATATTAGAAATTGAAATGAATCAGCATTAGATTTAACTAGTTTCAGAGATTTTTGCCTGGATTAGTAATTGGAAAATATTAAGAGAATCAACGATAGCAGGGGGCCCAAATGGGTCCTGGAGGCCCGGCATCCTGCATGTTTTATTCTCTCCCTGGTGGAGTAACAACCTGTTCAGCTTGTCAATGTTCCTCTTAGGGCCTCTAACGAGCCTCATTTGATCCAGGTGCGTTAAACCAGGGAGAGAATAAAACATGCAGGATGCCGGAACTCCAGGACCCACTTTGGCCCCCCTGAACTATAGGAAGTGATCATTATCCTATACTTATTGAAATTGGTTTAGAAATGGAAAAAATGATAATGAAAGTATAGAAAGATAAATATTTGGAAGTGTTGATTGGGAAAAATATAAAATAAGTGATGAAGAAATTCAGAAGGTTAATATAGATTTGGATATTGATAATATAAACTCTTCTATTTGTGAAGCTATTTTAGGTGAAATAATCCAAGAGGAAAATACAAGGAGATTGTACCATGGTGGACAAAGGAATGTGATGTTGCAATTAAATCTAGAAATAAAGCTTTTAGACTGTAAAAAAAAAAATCAGAATTTCCAGAATTTTCTTGAATATAAAAGGTTACAAGTTGTTGTTAAAAAAACTGTGAAAAATGCGAAAAAGGTTTATTGGGGAAACTTTTGTAATTCGCTAGAGAAACAAACATTTAAAAAATTTGGGGAATGATAAAACGAATGAATGGAAATAGAAGTGAATATGGATATCCAGTTCAGAAAGATGGAGATGTTATTGCTGTGACTGAAGGCAAACATGTTGGCTAAAAATTTGTTAAAGTTTATAACTGTAATAATTTAAGCACAGAAGGAAAAAGGAGAAGACTTTGTACAATTAATGAAAATGTTAATTTATTAGAAGGAAATGTAAGATATAATGACTTATTAAATGGTCCTTTTTCTTTATTTGAATTAAACAATGCTTTAAGGAAATCTAAAAATTAATCTCCAGGAAAAGATAATATTTATGATATAATGGTTAATAAGATTAGTAAGTCATCTAAAAGGTTTTATTGGAATTCTGTAATAAGGTATGGGAAGTGGGATTTTTACCTTTGGCATGGAAAGAAGCAATCATGGTTCCAATCTTAAAGCCAGGTAAAGAGGCCAAATCCAGCAAGTTATAGACATAATTACCTGCATATAAATGTAACATAATAGAAAGAATGATAAATGAAAGATTGAGCTACTTTGTTGAGAAGAGGGGATATTTATCAAAATTTCAAAGTGGATTTAGGAAAGGTAGAAACACTATGGATCCTGTTTTATGTTTAGGACATGAAATTAGAAAAGGGCCAGTTAATAAGGAGAGTAGTGGCTGTTTTCTATGATATAGAGAAATGATATGATGTGGAAAGAAGGTTTTTTAATTAAATTGAGAAAAATCGGAGTTAGAGGTTCAATGTTTTACTGGATAAAAGATTTTTTCAAGATAGATCAATATAAGTAAGAATAGGTCAACATTTGTCAGAAAAATCCTTTGTTGAAATGGGCTCTTTGCACCTCAGCTTCTGCGTTTGGGGAAAAGCGGCTCGATTGTTTC
>NW_015115719.1:0-318 GCF_001443285.1 Poecilia latipinna
AACTTGGTAAAACTGTATTGTGTAACATTAAAACATGCTTGGCTGCAACGGTATCGATGGCAGCTCTCCTTCTATTCAGTGTTTGTAGCTTCTTGACTCAGCTACTGTTAGCTTCAACGCATCAGTTCAGCGTTACACCAGCTGATGACGTTGCTGTGATTCGCTTTGTCTGGTATTTTTGTACATATGTTTTGGCAGTTCTGTGATCATGTCAAAGCAGCAACTTATATTAAAAAGTGTTTTATTTCCGTTTGAAAGCTGCCCGCTTCCATGGAAGGACAACAGAAAATCGCTCTTATAAACATGTAATTACTAAAA